>NW_027498514.1:0-129219 GCF_021521415.1 Bidens hawaiensis
AGCACTTTTCAAAGCCCAATAGGCTTTATGCTCGAGCTCAACAGGGAGATGACACGCTTTCCCGTACACCAATTTAAACGGTGTCATACCGATCGGTGTTTTGTAGGCGGTACGGAAAGCCCACAATGCGTCATCTAGCTTCTCGGACCAATCCTTACGGTTTTGACTAACCGTCTTTTCAAGGATTCTTTTGATACCCCGATTGTGACCTCGACCTGCCCGCTCGTCTGCGGTTAATATGGTATAGAGAAGCGATGATGAACACCATAACGGGACAATGCTTTTCCAACTGGGCATTACAGAAATGAGTCCCACGGTCACTGATCAATGCTTTGGGGGCACAAAGCGAGAAAAAAACTTCTTCAAGAATTTCAACACCGACCTAGCGTCATTAGTGGGCAAAGCTTGGGCCTCGGCCCACTTTGAAACATAGTCAACGGCTGCTAGGATGTAACGATGGCTGAAAGAAGTCGGGAAAGGTCCCATGAAATTGATGCCTCACAGATCAAAAACCTAACAAACCTGAATCGGTCGCTGGGGCATCTCATCTCGTGATGAAATGTTGCTTGCCTTTTGGTAAGCATCACAAGTCTTCATCATGTCATGAGCATCACGAAAGATGGTTGGCCAAAATAAACCGGCGTCAAAGACCTTCTTCGTGGTGGATGTGGCCTCATGGTGTCCACCGGTCGGGCCCTCGTGGCAGCGACTCAGGATTTTGCGTGCTTCATCACCATACACGCTCCTAAGCACGAGCTGAACGAATCCAACAAGAAACAAATAGGGGTCCTCCAAAAATAATCCTTAACATCAGAAAAGAATTTCTTTTTTTGCTGATGAGTAAGGCCCTTTAAAACGATCCCACTTGCGAGAAAATTCGCGATGTCCGCGAACCAAGGATGATCTTCACCTCGCGTCTTGACATGCATGAGAGACTCGTGTGGAAATTGTCATTTATGTGGACCCCCACTTGTTCCAATGTAGCTGAGCACTCAAGACGAGAGAGATGATCGGCCATGACATTTTCAGCGCCCTTTTTGTCACGGATCTCAATCTCAAATTCCTGCAGAAATAAAATCCAACGAATGAGTCTTGGCTTCGCATCTTGTTTACTGAAAAGATAACAAAGTGCTGCATGATCCGTGAACACGATGGTCTTAGAAAGGACAAGATAAGACCAAAATTTATCGAATGCAAAGACGACCACAAGGAGCTCCTTCTCCGTAGTCATGTAGTGCTCCTGCGCGTCATTCAGAGTCCTGTTTGCATAGTAAATCGGGTGAAAATTCTTATCTCGTCTTTAACCTAAAACCGCCCCGATTGCAAAATCGCTAGCATCACATATCAACTCAAAAGGAAGAGTCCGGTCGGGGGCTACCATGATAGGAGCGTTCACCAATTTCTCCTTCAACAACTAAAATGCACGAAGGCACTCGGAGGAGAAAACGAACGGGGCATCCTTCTCAAGGAGCTTAGTCATTGGGCGGGTGATTTGGGAAGGGTCCTTTATGAATCGCCGATAAAAACCCGCATGACCAAGAAAACTACTAATAGAATTCACCAAATTATGTGGTGGAAGCTTAGAAATGGCATCAATTTTTGCTCGATCGACCTCAAGCCCCGCATGTGAAGCTTAGAAAAACGTTGATGACCTCTTTCTTCACAACGTCTTGCATATTGGGGTTGAGACGCCTTTGATGCTGCACCACAGGTTTTTACTCCTCCGCCATCAAGACCTTATGGGTACAAAAGGATAGATTGATCCCTTTTATGTCCATGATCTTCCAAGCGATTTCACGTTTTTTCCTTTTGAGTACCGTAAGCAATTTAACCTTCTCCTCACTCGACAAACTCGAAGAAATGATAACAGGCAAGTGGGACCCATCCTCCAAAAAGGCATACTCCAAATTGCGCGGGAGTTCCTTATGATCAATGGATGGTGGGTCCTTAACAGAAGGTTTTGCCTTCGGTTAGGCAACGCGATTGACATCATCAATTTTCTTCCAAACACTCAGGAGGCTCGTGGTCTACACCATAGACCAACTCCTCAAGTAGAGGCTCAATGGCAAGGTCATAACCATCTCTACTAATCAACTGAGTATCCAGTGAACTCTCCTCACACGTGTCCTGAAGGTGTTCACACACACAAGAATCAATGGTATCAATATAAAGCACATCATCATGATCACGTGGGTTTCGCATGGATTTCCCAATATCAAAGGTTACCTCCTCGTCTCCAACTCTAAGAGTGAGTCTGCCGGTGCAAACATCAATGAGAGCTCTAGCAGTAGGTAGGAAAGGATGACCTAGGATAAGTGGTACATTTTTATCCTCATCCATGTCTAAGATCAGAAAATCGACAGGAAACACGAATTTGTCGATTTTCACAAGCATATTCTCAACTATACTGCGAGGATATTTCATAGAACGGACGGCAAGATGGATGCTCATGCGAGTAGGCTTTGGCTCACCTAGGTCTAGTTTGGAAAAAACGGAATAAGGCATCAAGTTTATGCTAGCACCTAGGTTGGCTAAAGCATTACTAACCGACAAAATACCGATCAAACACGGAATGGTGAAACTGCCCAGATCGGTCATTTTTTTGGGCAATTTATTCTGAAGGACCGCGGAACACTCCTCATTCAAAGTCACATAAGAAAGCTCCTCCAACTTCTTTTTATTCGAGAGGACCTCTTTCAAGAACTTAGCATACCTCGTCATTTCTTTCAATGCATCAAAGAACGGAAGATTAATGTATAGCTGCTTAAAAAGCTCTAAGAATTTCCCATACTGTTCTTCCATCTTCTGCTTCTTCAAACAGCCTGGGTATGAAATGGGAGGAACATAAGTCCTGACTGGCTCACTGTGCACCTCACTAGGAGTCTCAGTCTTGATCTCATCAACAATCGGTTTTGTTATGGAAACATATGCATCAACAGGAATTGTAGTCCTACCACTCCTCAGGGTAATAGACTTAGCCTCAGCATTCGGATTCCTTTCGGTGTTACTAGGAAGGCTACCCTGCTATCTCTTAGAGAGGAGTTGAGCAATCTATCAAATTTGATTTTCGATGGTATGCATGGACGCTTTCTGATTCCTCAACTCAAGATCGTGCCTTTGAAGAGTCTCATCAATTTTTAGGTTCCTTTGCTCAACCAATTTGTTTGAGGTCTCGGTCTTAGCAAAATTTGAGACAAAAGGCTTTCAACACTAGTCCCCCCACCTGACTGATTACCACCGCTGGAACCCTGAAATTGAGGCTTTTGCTGGTAAGATTGATTTTGGGTTTGACTTTGATAATTTGGCTTTCTGTCAAAACCCGGTGGCATTTGATTTAATTGGTACCACCATCATTCCAACTGAAAATTGGAGTGGTTTCTCCATCCCGTATTGTAGGTGTTGCTGTAGACATTATTTTGGCGGCCCACAATATCCTCCACCACAATGGCCTGCTGGCACTGACTGGTCTAGTGTTTTCCATCACACAGCCAACAATGAGAACTAGATTTGACAAAATCTGATTGCATTTGGTCAAATCTTTTAGTAAGAGCTTCTAACTGGGCGAAGACAAGGGTGTTTGAATCAATGTGATGAACACCCTGAGAGGAAGAAATACTACGAGGAGGATTATACGCGAAACTCTTCTTAGCAGCTTTATCCAAGATATCAAGCGCCTCATTCGGGGCACACCTACCAAAATCTCCTCCCGCAACCTGATAGACGGCATGCTTTTGTGCACCGGATAAAGCATCAAAGAATGTACGACATTAAAGCTTGTGACTCAAACCATGATGAGGGCATTTTCTCAAAAAGCCTTTGAACCTCTCCCATGCGGCATGAAGTGAGTCGTCATCATCGACACGAAAACCTGTGGTCTTTGCTCGGAATTTAGCAGTTTTATCGGGTGGGAAATATTGAAGAAGAAACTGCTCAACTAATTGATTCCAAGTGGTGATGGAACCAGAAGGGAGTGCCTCTAACCACTCTAGAGTAGACCCGCGAAGTGAGAACGGAAAAAGTCTAAGTCTCACGGCATCATCAAAACAATTATTAATTTTAAATGTCACACATAATTGAAGTAAATGTGAAACGTGAGCATGAGGGTCATCGTTCTGGAGACCATGAAAAGAAACATAAATTTTCAACCATATGAATGATGCTCGACTTGATCTCGAAACTCACTTCAATCTCGGGTTGCGTGACGCTGCTGCCATAACCTTCAAGTGATGGTGTGGCAAAGTCGTCCATGTGACCTTGATCGTTCGGGTCAGCCATCTCTTCTTCTTCTTCTACCTCGGGGGTGTTGGTATCCTCAACTTCTTCGTTTTCAGTGACCTCGGCAACCTCGCGTGCTCTCCTATTCAAACCTTCTCGTAGATGTCGCTCAGGCTCAGAAAGAGGTGAAACAAGCTCAGGACCGGGCGTGGTGGACATTCATCACCCAGAAGAACGCAAAACAGAATGCGAACAACGACACTGAAACTAACTAAAAACTA
This sequence comes from Bidens hawaiensis, assembly GCF_021521415.1. Lineage (NCBI taxonomy): Eukaryota > Viridiplantae > Streptophyta > Magnoliopsida > Asterales > Asteraceae > Bidens > Bidens hawaiensis. The sequence goes on from NW_027498514.1 coordinate 4,497, forward strand.
AACTAAAATAAAAAATAAAAAATAAGATGAATAAAAATGAAATAAATAAAATAACATATATAAAAAATATCAATAAGGCTAATTAAATACTCTGATCGTTTCTTATAAATCACCCGTGTCCCTGACAACAGCGCCACAAAATTGGCATGTGTGAATATATATATAAATATTTTAGTAAAAGTTCCACACAAATCGGGTTTTAAAATAGGTTTTCACTTACAACTAAACCACACACGAAAGGCAAGCGTACCTATCGTTTGTAATAAAGTGTCGGTAAGAACCGAGTATCAATCCATGGACACTGTTAGGTCCCCTATAGTAGATAGATCGTTAACAAATCAAGTCATAACTCACACAAATAAATGTGTTGACAAGCGAGTTAATGAAGGGTTGCTATATTTAGAAAGAAAAACGTTTGTTAAAGGCGGAATGAATAACAAAAAGATTAGTTGCTGAGTAATAAATCAAAGGTAACTAACATACAAGATTCACTCATAAGATTTTCATTCATATAATATAAATCATACAAACGATAATCGATTTAGGGTTTCTTGAGGGGAAAGTTATATCCGTACGATTCTTAGGACAACTGTCACACGCAGAAAATATTCTCTCTTATCTGAAAAGTGTAAAGGCTAAATCTGTCGGAGGCGTGCCCTAAATTATTCTATTTATAGGCCTGCCATGCTAAGACAGCTGTCATTCCTTCTAGAAACCCTAATTATTAAAACATATTCAAATTACATATTCAAAACTATACTAAGTGTAAAACAAGTCTTTCGGGTAGGCCTTGTAGCATCATTAACTTTTCCGAGTAGACTGTGTGCTCTACCTGTTGTTAGACTTGGTAACCTTGAAGTATGCTCGGGAACAGTTTCTGGGTAGACTTACTTAAAGAGTACTTCACCTAGTGAAATACAACCGGGTAGATTTCAATCTTCTTGACTTTATTAGACTTTGCCCGACAAAGTCTTACAAGCAACCTTGTTCTTCAATGATTCCTTCAACTCCTTACTAGGAAATAGCTTATTAGCAAAGTGTGCTCGGTAGCACTATACTCTGCTTGAGTTGAACCCTGCCCGAAGTTACTTAAGATATTTCATTACACATCAAGCTTACTTGGACCATTGTATTATTGATGAATACCTTGCATGATCTTCCAATCACCTGGCTTCATGATCTTGGTTAGCCAAGAGCTTACTCGGCTATGAAGAACAATCTTGCTTGATAAAGTGATCCCTGCCCGGGTATGTACTAACTAGTGAACCTTGCTCGGATATACATTAATTGGTGAACCTTGCTCGGATATGCACTTAAGAACAATCTTGCTTGATAACCTTGCCCGATGGACAAAATATCATGCCCGACTAAGTAGAACCCTGCTCGGATGTCTCAGATGTGCCCGGATCCATACTTTGCAATTTCCAAGGAGTCCAATATTTCCTATGGTCATTTTAGGTCAAATCTTGACTCAACAATCTCCCCCTAGATTGGAACACCTCAGCTGACTCAAAACATTTCTAAGGTTACATACACTTAGTCAAAATACATATTCAAATCAAAGTCAAAATAAATATTTATTTACAAAATCAAATAATTACATAATCAAAAGCTGTCCGTGGACATTACAAAACAAATCCTATTCTAAAGATCATTTTCTTTTTGCATTGTAGTAGGCTTGCCTTCGATTTACTATGACTGTACCTGCCCTTTGCCTGATGATAGAAAGGATTTGGTAATGAATGTGACTTTCTGGAATGTCCAAATCCCTAATATCTCTCAAATATTCATAGTCAAGTATGTCATATCTTCATCTCTTCTGATTATGCCTAAAATTATTCCATCAGAGTTTCGAAGAATATAATGGCCTGTATTTTCTTTGTATTCAATTTCTGAAATGATGCCATTCTTTTTCATAGTGTAATTTGGGCGTGTCATTCTTCTTTCTATTCTTATGCAGGTATTTATGTTTGACAGAGGGTTCTTATCTTTGACTTTCAGCTGGAAATTCAACTCTGCACCGGCTATTTTCTTCAATTTTGCAGCCCTTCTTGTTTTCACTTGCTGTGTCATCCTCCAGCTTTTCTTTTCTTTTAAAAAAGTGAAACCCTTGTCAGCCTCATCCTTCAAGAACTTGGAGAGTTCATTCTGTTGTCTGCCTGCCATCTTGCTTGTGTCATGATAGTCATAAAGGTTAAGATTGGCCATTTTCTCCAACTATTCTTGGGTGAACTCACCAAAAATCTTCTCTCAAAATGATGTCTCTTATTTGTTTGCTTTCCATTACTACTTTTAGAGACTGAGAGACTGAATCAAAGTAGGGACTTCTTGGTAGATCCACATTTGATTATGGATTTGTCATTCTTTGAGTTCCAGTTCTACTTGACTCTCCTCTTTGTGTTGTTGGTTGTTGCAATGATGTAGATGGCCCTGTTGGAATAGACATCATGGGTTGACTGGGCCCCTCTACTTTGAATCTTCTCTTGTACATGGTTACAATCATTTCAGCAGTTAGATTGACTATGTCATCTAAATTTTCTCCCCCTTCACAGAACAATCTTGCAATCATTTCATTAATTGCGTCATCATGTATTAGACCAGCAGGTACAAATTTTCCTCCAATAAAACTTCAAGGATTTACACCCTGCACCAACACTTTTTCCCATTCAGCCTTTTGTACGTAGAATAACTCTTTGAATTGATGTTTATCAAGTGCATTGAAAGCTTCTACATCCATCCCCTTTTGAGTTATCATTACCCCTCTCAAGATATCAATCATTTCTTCATTTTCCCAAGGAACAATAGATTCATTAACAGGTTAAGGCTTCATTTCCTCTAGGATTGGGGTTTTATCAGTTTCAGCTTTCTTTGATCCCTTTTTAGCTTCTTGCTTCCTCAAAGTCATTAATTTTCTATTCTTTTTAGGAGGCTAAGACTGTCTTTCTCGTTCTTCCCTCTGAATCTTTCTTTTCAAAATCTTGTAGTCATTTTCAACCATTTCTTTGCTCATTACTTCCACTTCATTCAGGGTTCTTCCATGTTCTATCAGGAATTTGCATTTTCCCCCATATCTGCTATAGATCTTTTCAAGTCTTTCTTTTTCATTAGCATTTTTCAGTTCTTTCTCAAATTCTTTCTCCTTTTCAGCATCTTTGGTTTTATGATAGAGATCACTGAGTTGCTTATAATTACAGTTATTAAAATCTGTTTCACAGTAGTTGTGCAATCTCAGATACTCCTTAAATCTTTGACTTTCTCTTTCTTGCTTTGAACCCTTTTGTTTAACACTGGATGGCTCATGTTGGACCAACTTTTTAAATTTTTGTTTTCTTTTCATGTTGTTGAAGATTGTTTCAACTGTTTCCTCATCTAAACAATCAATCATGTTGGGTTTCATTCCTCTCTCCAACAGATATCAACACTTTCCTCCAAATTTTTCTTTTAAAGCCTTAAGCTTTTCATCCTCCTCATTCTCTCTTATACATTTTTCTTTTATTTCCTCTCTGATGCTATTGTAGGAATCTCTGAGTTGCTCAAACTTGAAGTGGGTCAAATATTTTCTAGAATACCCATGTTTCCTTAAATATTCTCTATATCCCTGGGCATCTATATTCTTTTGTTCAATTCTTTTCTTGATTTCATCCCTCTCCTTATCCAGTCTCTTCTGCATTGTTCATCATCCAAATCAGCCAAGGATTCAAAGCTACCAAAGCTTCTCAGTTTTACAACCAATGGATTTTTCTTTTTAGCATACAACACACTTTGCTCAATGTTTGCCCTTTGTTCATCAGTCATTGTGACTTGTGGGGACACAACATTTGCAGTTTCGGCAACTTTTTCTTGATCATTATCATCATCATTATCTTCATCTTCATCATAATCATCCTCCTCCTCGGTTTTTTCATTTACAGCATCAATCTTGGGTTCATTAGGAGTTGGATTCTCAGGGATTAGAGCATTAGGCACTCCTTGAATTATTTCATCAGGCCTCAATGATTGCAAGGGGACAGGTCTCCAGGGACCTGTTTGCTCATTTGGATTTTCAAAGTATCTACTTCTACCATCCATATTCCTTTAGGTTCATATTTCATCCCCTTCAGCTTGATCAGTAGCTGTTCTCTTTCTTGAATTTGACTTTTCAAATCTATCCACTTTCTCATGTATCATTGAAGCTTTAGCCATCATCTCTTCAACAGTTTATTCAGTTTGTTTTTCAGGTTCCCTTTCAGGTTCCTAATGAGATTGGGTTGTAGATTGAGCAAACATACTTACTACCATGGCCAGGGAGTTATCAACCTCCTCAGCCTTCTTCAAATTTATCAATGCTTCAATAACCTCTTGATCATCAGCCTCTTCCTCATTAATCATAGTAGCAAAATTGGCTTGATTGATCAGTGCTTCATGCTCTGCCAATTTTTCAGGAGACAAGATCTGGGCAAATATCTCCATTTCCCTTGTCTCTCTCACCACATTTTCAAATTCTTTTCTTGCAGCAGTAGAAGCTTCCTCCTCTTCATCCATCACTCTTTCTTTAACAAGATTTTCCTTAACAGGCTCTTTTTCATATACTTTTGCCTTTCCTTTCTCCAGTCTCTTTTGTACATCTTCTTCAGCTTCAGAATGTTGATAATCATCTATTTCCTTTTCAAGTGCCTCAAATTCTGAATCATGCTCTACCCTCTTGGAGCTTTCATGTTGTTGAGTTTCTGGTTCAGTGTGTGTAAGCTCCTCAGTAGAAGCATTTTAATCAATGATTTCATCAGTCATTCTTCATTTACAATATCAGTCAACACATCAGTGGCCACATCAGTGGTAGCCATATTTTCATCAATATTTATCTTTTCAATTTTATCCCCATCAGCTTCATCATCTCTTACCTCCTCATCCTCCTCTCTCCATACAACATTCATGATTTCATCATTGACATCATAGTTTTGTGCTCCTTTATCAGAAGAATCTGCCTCATAGTCAACATCCTCCATTCTCCTCTCTTCACTCTCTTCATCATCATCATAAGCATTTAAAATGCATGTCAATCCATCAACATTCTCTCCTGCATCCTTCATCACTACATCATTTTCAGCATCTTTTGGCACAATAATATTCTCCCCCTGTTTTGGGGCAGCTGAGGTGTTCTCAACCTCCTGATCTAGGGTTTGAATTTTTAACATTGCTTGGGCCAACTGATCCAGTAGTAACACATTCTCCTTTGTTACCTCTTCATTTATTTCCTTCAATCTTGCATTTTCAGCCATCAAATCCAAGTTTCTTTGAAATAAAAAGGCTCCAGTAGGAGGGGTTGAAATAAAAAGGCTCCTTTGATTAAGGTTCATTTAAGTAGCATAATTCAGAAATGGTCAACACTGTGCTATGATGCCTCATATCTCTTCTCAAAGATTATTTGGCTTTCCCCATATCACCCCAATTTGACTCCAACCTCCTGTATTTGGTCAAAATTTGTTTTTTTTTTTTTTGTTTTTTTTGTATGACAGAACTTATTGGATCTTTTTGTATTTTTTAGATTTTCAAACATATATAGAGGTTGAACGTTGGACTTATAGTTAGATAACAGGCCTTTCATTCAAGATGAGACAGATTTAGTCAACATCTCTGTAGTTCTAGTTGTAACCCGCTTTGTTTAATAAAATATTTAAAACACTTATCAACTTTTGGTTGATTTATTCTTCCCCTTGTTTTTGATATTTTCTCAACTTTTCATAATCTTTTTCTTTGTCACATTTAAAGATGTTTCAATTTTGGTTGAACAAATAATAACAGGCTTGTGTATGACTGGGTAGTCACTTTTCTGCCTATCATTTGTAGAGATTTATCTTGAGTCATGCAAAGACAACTATGTATCTACACATTAAGATTAGCATATTCATTATGTTTATATCACCTTAGAGTTTCTACATCATGAGAAAGAAACCATACATGTTAATGACTGTACTAAGTGCCTTTTTAGCCTATAAAATTCATATGATTGGCTAAGTAGTCAATGTACTATCATTTCCCATATCAAATTCTGTTTAATATTCAATCACCCCAATTTATCTTAATTTTCAGGTAAATGGCTATCATGTTTGACCACAAATGGTCAACAGGACCAAACATACATGTGAATATATGTCCTTTCAAAGTCAGAACTATTGACATAGTTTTAAGTGAAGGAATAGAAAAAAGTTATAATTGCCCCAAATGCTTTCAGTTTTCTGGTTAATGGCTATCCTTTAAATCTATATAGATTATAGGACCAAACATACACAAGTGTATGCCCTTCAAACTGTGCAAATGACATAATTTTCAGCAAGAATAACTACTTGAGACTTTTCATTAAAATCCTTCTTTTAAGCTTGAACTGAATAGTCTTATCATATCTCTTCAACATTAACAACTTGCTCATATTTTTTATCATTTAATTTTGACATAAAACTCATTTTGAGACAAACAGTTGTAACATATTCAAATCTTAATCATACATAACATCATCAAGACAAGCAGACATTTCTAACATCCAATGTCTAGCCAATCCTAATAACATCAAATGATCAGATAATACACATAATCAACCAATTAAGTAGTGATGTCAGATAAGCTTACACTAACAAGTATTTCAAAACAAAACACTCATCATGATAAACATGTATAAAACACATATTCAATTGAATCACATATCAGTTAACATAACAAGTATCATACTCAAGCACATTCACACAACATTCAATTTGTGAGACCTCTAACCAAATAATCAATTAGCACATAGAGGCACACAACTAGTACACATCATTAATCAGAACTCATCATAGTTGATCATCCCCAGGGCTTTCAAAAGAAAGTTGAACCTGGTTCAATCAAGTTGATTGGTGTATAGGTCTGCCAAATTGTCACTTTTATCAAGTCTTTGCATTTCAATCAAACCTTTTTCACTACAATCTCTTATAAAGTGATGTCTGATTTCAATGTGCTTAGTCTTAGAATGTTGAACTGGATTCTTAACAGTAAAGTATGTAGCAGTATTATCTATAAAAATAGGGGTATTCAGAAAATTCAAACCATAATCCAGCATTTGGTTCTGAATCCGGAGAACTTGTGCACAGCAAGCAGATGCAGCAATGTATTCAGCTTCTGTAGTTAAGACTGAGACAGTTGTCTGCTTCTTGCATTGCCATGACACTAGCATGTCACCCAAAAACTTGCATCCACCTGAGGTAGACTTTCTTCTTATGTTGCAACCATCATAATCACTGTCCGTGTAGGCAATCAGATCAAAAACTGGTTCTTTGGATAACAGATTCCTAAGTCTGGTCTTCCCTTCAAATATCTAAAAATTCTCTTGACATCATTCATGTGGGAGACTTTTGGACTTGATTGGAATCTTGCACAGACACACACAACAAACATAATGTCAGGTCTTGTAGCAGTTAGGTACATCAGGGACTCAATTTTGGCTCTATATTCATGCTCATCTACAGGCTCCCCCTTTTCATCAGCAATCATCTTCTCATTTGTGTCCATTGGAGTTGAAGCAGTTTTGAATTCAAGACATTTGAACTTATCCAAAATGTCCTGCACATATTTAGTTTGGTAAATGAAAATTCCCTCAGCTTTCTGTTGAACTTGCAGTCGAACTTGCAGGCCAAGAAAGAAGTTCATTTCTCCCATAGAGCTCATGTTGTATTTGGATTTCATTACCCCTTCAAACTCCATACACATTAGTTCATTTGTTGAACCAAAGATGATATCCTCCACATAAACGTGTAACAGCAGTAAATCTGATCCATTTCTTTTGTAGAAGGGTGTCTTGTCAATGGCTCCTCTTTGAAAACCATTTTCAAGAAGGTGATTTAACAGCTAATCATACCAAGCTCTAGGGCTTTATTTAACTTATACACCCTGTTTGGATACATTGGATCCTCAAATCCTGGAGGTTGAGCAACATACACCTCTTCATCAATCTTGCCAATTAGGAATGCAGACTATACATCAAGCTAGAAAACCTTAATGTTCTTTGATGCAGCATATACAAGATAAATCCTGATAGCCTCAAGTCTTGAAACTGGTGCAAAGACTTCCTCAAAGTCTATTCCTTCTTCCTGAAGGCATCCCAGTGCCACAAGCCTAGCTTTATTCTTAATCACTAAACCTCTCTCATCCCTTTTGTTTCTAAAACCCCTTTTGTTCCAGTTGCATACTTGTTTTTTGGCCTATCAACAAGATCACATAAATGTAAATCTCTGAACTGTGCCAATTCCTTCTGCATTGCTTCCACCCAACTATTGTCCTTTAGAGCTTGAACAATGTTCTTTGGTTCTATTTGGGATAGAAAGCAGGAGTACAAACAGATATTTGCAATTTCAGAATGACTTCTTGTGACTCTCTCATGTATATTTCTAATGATGTTTTCTGATGGATAATTATTTTCAACATAAAGGGGTTTGAATTATCATATCAGCAGACATAGTTGTGTCAAGATTTGATTCATTGAATTCTGGTTCATCAATGATCAAATTAGTTTCTTCATCATGAAACTCTAGTTCTTCTTCATTGTTCTGTCTTGAAGTGGATGCACCATTGTTAATCATATTCAATCTTTTAAACAACTCTTGAAATCTTGCTGTTGTTACAGCTTCTTCTTCATTTGTTTGGTTGCTTGGATTTCCCTCAGTCTGAAATTGATCATTCTGCACTTCTCGATTGTCTTGATTGAAATTTACATGATCTTGTTCTGGACTATGATTGTTCCCTTGATCATTGTCTTGAACTAGTTCAACAATATCACTTGAGGGATCCTTTACAAATGTATACTCCTTTTCTTTACTAGCAACCTTCTTCCATAAATCTTCAAAGTCCAATCTGTAAGTCCCCCCGGGGCGTCGCTGATCGATACGAGGTCCGCACGAGGTCTAGGAGTGCGGAATCCTTCTAGACTCGCTTATGGTGTTGGAAAACGAAGAACACGATTACACACAAACAAATACACGAAAAAACACACGAATGGAATAAACGAATCTGCAGATCCTTTATATAATAACCAAATCACGTTACCAACCGAACAAAAACAAAGACACGGCCGACCCGAGGTGAGCTCTACCTCGGGTCTGCCCACACGACACTCTCTATCTGTTTCTCTCTAGACAATTGAACTGAACACAAAATACTCTAACTTTCTGGATGCTAAACCCTAAACAAGACACACATATATATAGATAAACCAACTTCGCGGGCTTGGGCTTGGGCTTGTAGGCGATGTTGTTCTAACTTCACCACTTCATCTCCGCTGGTCAGAATTGCATAGCGACGGTCACAAAATGCACCAACACAATGTTTTCTTCTTTTTCTCTTCAATTACACTGGTCTTGTAGAATGAATCATCAAAGTGTCCAGGACAAATCTTGAAAGACCATATCAATTTCTCATGATCAAACAGCCATGCTGCACCATCAACTGTGTTGAACTGATTCTCATTAAAGATGATGTTAGATGATTCAATAACACTCAAATGTTCTTTCACATATACTTTGTATGCTTTTGAGTGTGTAGAATATCCAACAAAGAAACAGTCCAAGGATTTTGTTTGAAACTTATTCAAATAATCCCTGGTGTTTAGAAGAAAACATTTACATCCAAAAGGCTTGATAAACTTGATATAAGGTTTTCTATTAAAGAATATTTCATATGGTGTCTTGTTGTTAGTGCACGGTTTTGCGTCTCGAGTCTTCGTATTTATCGATTTTGTATTTGTCGTTTACTTATGTAATAAAGTATATATTTAAAGTATCGATATAGCTACGAAAAAGGGGGAGTCTGTTAGTGCACGGATTCGGTGTCCGGAGCAATCGAATAACTTATAGGTTGTCTAGTGTGTGCATTTAATTTATATTGTAAAATGGGCTATAAATAGGTAGCTCATGTCCATAATTTAGTAGAGAACTTGTATATAGATCTAAGTTATCCTCTCCATAACTTATTATTCTCTCTAATGTATTCATCCATATTTATCAATAAATTATATATTTAAAGTATCAATTTCATGTTGATGTATCGTATTAGCGGCTAGATCTTGGACTCTATGACGTTCTCTAAATTGGTATCAGATCAGGGGCTGCTCTCGATGTATCGATTAAGGTAACTCTGAGTTTATTCGTGTTCTTCGGGTTTTGGTCAGATCTGGAATAAATTAGTGTGTTATTGATAGATTTTAGTGTGAATTCGTGTTTATGGATGGAAGATGATGCTTCCTGTGTAATTTGGTGCTAAGTTATGGTGTATTGAGTGATTCACCATGGAAGGGTATGTTACTTTTTAATTCGGTTTATGATGATTTAGTGATTGTTAAGTTATTTGGATGATGGATTTGTGTTTATGATTGAAATCTGCATGTTTCTATGGATTTTGGTGGTTAATTATGATATTTGAAGGTTTTGCCATGAAAGAGCATGGTTATGAGTTGATTCAATTGATGTTGAATCAATGGCTATTTAGTGAAATGGAGGATTGATTCATGTTTTTGATGAAAATCCGAGTATTCGTGGTGATTTTCGTGATATATTATGGTGTTTTGATGATTTCACCATCAATGAAGCTTCAAAATCAAGATTCCGGCCAGATCTGAGTTTTTCCTGCCAAGTAACTGAATTTTTCGGTGAAAAACGTTTTTTCGGTGAAGCAGTTCAGATCCAACCACCCTTTCCAACAATCTTTCCTCCATTCTCATCACTCCCAAATGCCACAAGACCTTCAAACTTTTCTTCATAGTTAACAAGTGACCTCTTGTCACAAGTCATGTGCCTTGAACATCCACTATCCATGTACCATATATCATTCAGTGTAGTTGACTGTTCCTGCACAAAAGAAAGAGTTTGATTAGTTGAGTGATGAAGTGCAAGCTATCTCAACTAGCAAATCATCAGATTCAGTTTTAGTGGCAGCATTGGAAATGAGTGTTGTTGGTTCAGGATCCTCATGAGTGATTTCTAAATTGTCTGAATTATGTGTTTCATAGCCACACTCTCTTGGGGTTCAAACAAATGAGGTTGTGCTCTGGGATTCTTCTGGTGCAATGTCATACTCTTGAACCACATAGTCTTTCTTTTCTGAGTAATCTCTTACATCAACAACTTCATCCACCTTATCCTCAACCTTAGGTTTACAAAGGAATCCTTGAGGTTGATAACCATGTTTCAATAAGAACTTCTCATCACCAGTAAGTTCAGTTGGTTTCTTTCTAGGAAAGATACCTCTGATTCTTGTCTTCTCACTGCCTGGTGATCCTTGAGAGCTATTAGATTTGACTGATTGTGTATCCTTTTTAGGAATGATTCTCAAGGGTTGAAAATTCTTTTTAACAAATTTCTCATGCTTCTTAGGAGATCTGCTCCTTTCAGCATGTTCAGCTACATGTTTCTTGGTCTTTTCATCAGTCTTCTTTTCTTTCTTGGTCTTTTCAGAAGGTTTCAAGCTATCTTCATTCAATTCCTCCTTTTCACACACCTTTCCCATTCCTAGGTATGCATCAAACTTTTGCTTGTAAAGAACAAAGTCTTGTCCATACTCTGTCTCATCAGGGACATGAAAAGGCTTGAATTTGAGTCTCTCATTACAGGAGTCTGTGTGATGACTATACTCATCACATTTCTTGCACAAAACTTTTCCCTTGTATTTTTCATGATCATTTCCTTTTTTTAACCTTTCACTTGGTCTAGGTGCTTTGACTCCAAGTATCTTATGAGGTTTTAGACTATTAAAATCAATTGAGAAAGGAACAAATTCCTCAATCTTGATGTCTTGTCTTTCAATCTTGCTTTTCACAAACACAATTCTTTGCAAATTCAAAGTTTCTTCATCTTGATTTTCTCTATTTCTTGACTGCCTCTTCTCATATTTTTCCATGGTTTCCACCTCCCCAATGTCAAACACCTCATGACTAGAGAAAACAGGGTAAACTGGAATAAAGTTCTCAACATCAACCTTTTCAGTTTCTTTTTTCTTTTTTGTTTTTACTTATTTTCTCCAATACACCCTTGCTTGGTGATCTGACTACATTGTAGCTTACCTTCTTTCTCTCACATATATCAAAAGATATATGTTCTCTTATGATTCTTTCATTTATTTTCTTCATCTTTGGTGTCACTGGTGGAAGTTGTGGCAGCTTTTCAATTGATTATGGTTTCTTGTATCTTCTTCCTCTTTCAGCGGCTTTAATCTCTTCATCAGTGATTTGATCACTCAAATCACTTAAATCATCTTGATTCGTATCATCAGAATCAAAGTCATCTTCAGAGACTTGAAATCCAATTGACTTGTCTTCTTTCACATCTTCCTTTACCACAAATTCTCCTTTTTCACTCACCTTAAAATTCTTGTACAAATCAAAAAATTCTTCTTTCTCTTGAAAGACATTTTCGAATTGTTGAAGATATGCATCTCTCTTCTCTTTATCAATTTTTGGCATAAAGTTGTTGTTGAATGGTGGTGGTACTTCTTTGTATTTGTCTTCCTCTTTTACTTGGATTAGATACCGCAAATGTTTCCTGTGGAGACCAAGTTTTTACAAAATTCATTTTCAACTTGCAATTTCGTGTTATGGACTTTTTCTTCAACAATCATCTTTTTCAACCCTTCTATCTCAATGGTGTACCTTTTCTGAGCTCTGAAGCTACTTACACAATCATCTTCTAAACTTTTCATCTTTTCTTCACTTATCAGCTCACTAGCCTCATACCCATTGATAATACTTTATTTCCTAAAACATTCACTTTCCAGCTTGCCTACTTTTGTTTTCAAATCATTGATAATTTCATTTAAATCAACAGTAGGAGTGGAGTGTACCTTAGATGATGATCCAACTTCTTTCCCAATCAAGGCCATAAATGCCACATTTGCTTTCTTTATGTCATCTCCAATGTCTTCTTCATGATTGCTTCAATCAAAATTACCCTCATGCTGTGTAGTTACAGCCACATTTTCTTTGATTTATGGGTTGATTTTGGTTGGTTAGGACTGAGTTGTTTGGACTTGAAGGTTTTGATTGTTGTTTCTTTGAAAATTTTGATTCTGATTGTTCATTTGAGGTTGTTGAATGTTGTTGAAGTTGGGGTTATAGTTGTTGAAGTTGTTGTTGTTGGGATTGTTGGTTCTTTGCTGGTTCTGTTAGTATTGGTGCTGCTGATTTCTTGACTGGTTTGGGTATTGGTTCATCTGAAAGTTTCTTGGCATGTTACATTCTCTGGCAAAGTGACCAGGCTGTTGGCAATTTCTTGGCATGTTACATTCAAAACAAATTCTTTCATTAGGCCCTGATAGAAGTGATCTACCAGTCCTGTTGTACAACCACTTCCTTCTAAGAGCCAACATGGCTGCTTGCCATATCAAATCCATATCTTCCTAATCATCAGCATCTATCTGCTCACGTCATCCTGGACCACACTTGTATGATTCAGATTCTTTTCCGCAAAAAGCATTGTATGATTCTGTAAACACGGAGAGCAAAGCATGTGTTTCACTTCCTTGGCCATTTCCACTACCAGTATTAGTTACATGTCCACTTCCCACTGAAGCAGAATCAGTATCATCAATCAATTGGACATTGAACCTTTGCTGGTTTGCATGGTGACTTGTGCTACCATCAACAAAAGATTAGGTGTATCAATACCATGCTCAGTTGGTTCCTCTATGATGGGAATCTGTTGTTGGTTTTTGGTTGACAAGTTCCCCATAGGTGCAATGAGAGCATTGTAGACCTGGAGACATGGCTTCTCTTCTGTAATCATCTCATTTTCAATCATTTCAATTTCAGCAGCCTGAAGGAAGCACACTACATCATCCACTTTCAAATCATTGAAATCGGGCTTTTGAAGGATGAATTTGCAGGCAGTATACCACTCCTTAGGCATTAAATTGAGCAGCTTGGTATTCAAGTCAAAATCATTCATTACATAATCAGTTGTTCTTAGATCATTCACAATTGCTAGAAATCTTTCTAGAATTGCCTTCAACCTCTCTCCATCCCTGTATCAAAATCTCTCTAGCTGTTGCTTGAGTCTTTGTTTTTTGATGTTCTTCAACTCAGTGTTTCCCTCAAACATTTCAAGAATTGCATCATACATAGCCTTAGCTGTGGTGTGATGTGCAACCTTGGTCAATATTTCCCATGACAGACCTAGCTTTATCATGGCTAAGGCCCTGTCGTCCACCTCCCTCATTCTTTCACGCACAGCTGCCGTTGCAGCTGCATTTGCACCCTTAGTGGTGTCTTGTGGACCATTGTTGATTGAGTTCCACATATCAACATCATTATAGCAAACTGCTGATTAAAACAAGACCTTCCTTTTTGTGAAATTTTCTTGTCTATAGATTCTACGAATCTTGTTAGTAGACACTTCTTGTTCCTCATAACCAGACATTTTGAAAAATCAAAAATAGTTAATTTTTAAAAAGGCAGAGTTTAGAAAACAATAAGATCTGAGAACCAGTTGTTCAGATCTGATGAATCTGGTGCGATTAAAACAAGATTTAGAGTTAAAAATTAAAACTTTAATTGAAATAAGGAAGAGAAAACACCGAAAAGTTATAGATCTGGAAGAAAATGAAGAATAGAGCAGTTGACGTCATTCTTTAACGGAACAGTGGTCTGCTTACGTCATCGTTCCTCAAATCTCAATCAACAACAAGTATCTTACTAAAATAGCAGTGACAAAGGTTTGATACCACTTGTCAAGTCCCCGATTGTAGATAGATCGTTAACAAATCAAGTCATAACTAACACAAATAAATGTGTTGAAAAGATAGTTAATGACGGGTTGCTATATTTAGAAAGAAAACAGTTTGTTAAAGGCAGAATCAATAACAAATAGATTAGCTGCTGAGTAATAAATCAAAGGTAACTAACACACAAGATTCACTTAAAATATTTCCATTCATATAATTTAAATCATACAAACGATAATCGATTTAGGGTTTCTTGATGGAAAATTTATATCCGTACGATTCTTAGGACAGGCGTCACACTCAGAAAATATTCTCTCTTATCTGAAAAGTGTAAAGGCTAAATCCGTCGGAGGCATGCCCTAAATTATTCTATTTATAGGCCTGCCATTTTAAGACACCTTTCATTCCTTCTAGAAACCCTAATCATTAAATCATATTCAAATTATATATTCAAAACTATACTAAGTGTAAAACAAGTTTTTCGGGTAGGCCTTGTAGCAACATTAACTTTTCCGAGTAGACTGTATGCTCTGCCTGCTGTTAGACTTGGTAACCTTGAAGTTTGCTCGGGAACAGTTTTGTAACGCCCTGGAATTTGACTGGTAGACAAAAATCAAGGAATCATCGGAAACTATACACTTTGGGGTTCTGGACGATAAGTTCGGAACCCATATCATTGGAGAAATCTGCTTTTATCATTTGAAATGTTTATTTTATAAAACGACATTTACGCCTGGAAAATATTAATTTTTATGTTTTTGAAAAATAAAATGTTCTTATTTAAAAAAAAAAAAAAAAAAAAAAAAAAAAAGATTTTAAATAATTATTCGGAAAATGGTTTATAAAAGTTTTGCTGAAAAAGTTTTAGTTTGTTTAAAAACTTATGAACTCGACTAGTCTTGACCCGTCGGTAGCCTAAACCCGAACCCGAGTCACCCGAGTATTTAAGCGGAAAATCAAGTATTCTTACACCATCTCTTTCATTTCCACCAACACTTCCCACCCAAACACTCCCACTTCTAGAGAGAGAGTAGTGAGAGAAAGTCATCCAATCTAAGATTCGAGTCCACCAATCTGTTTATCGTTGTTGTCGGTAAGATCTTCTTGAAAATCATACGTTTTTACAACCAAAACCCGCCCCGAATCGAGCAAAAACTCCGACTTTTGTGTCAAGTGTGTTCTTGGTCAAAAACCGTCATTTTTGGTGTCAAAATGCAAGCTTTTGTGTTTAAAAGTACTAGGAATCGATACCCCTTTCAATCCCGAGCATTTCCATGTCAAAAACTTCGATTTTGGGTCAAAAATCTGGAAAATCTGGAAAACCCGTGGGTATCTCCGTCGCCCAGCTTTCAGTCGATCGAATCAGTTCATTCGATCGAACCAGTCGATCGAATCAGTTCATTCGATCGAATGTGTCGATCGAACCAGTCCAGTCGACCGAATAGGAAAGCAACCGAATGGTCTCCAACTCATTCGACCGAATGAGCTTCGTATTCGATCGAACGTCTGTCTATTCGATCGAATGTGTTTCTATTCGATCGAATGTGTGTCTATTCGATCGAATGTGTGTCTATTCGATCGAATGTGTGTCTATTCGATCGAATGTGTTCCTATTCGATCGAATCAGGTCAGAACCAAGCTGTTTCGTCTTTAAAACCTAGTTTTTGCTCGAGATCGTGTAAGGCTTACACTCTTAGACTTAAACTGTGTTGTTAACTTATTATGTCCTTGTCTAGACTTAGAGGATCGACGTTTGACAGCACCCGACCGCCCTAGCAACCACACCTAGTCAACAAGGTGAGTTCATAGCCCCCATTTTTCTTTTAAAGCCTTTCAAATCATTGGGGGTGAAAACATGGTAAATGTACACGTTTTGACAAAACACATTTATTCAAACATTAATTATCATAAACACTTGACAAATCTTTTGCAAACAATGAACATTGGAAAACAAGTAATCATGGCAGGTTACGCGTACCTTAACTTTCTCGGAAGTTGTGTATGCATAATCAAATATTCAGGAGTAAATATGGGAATCACTCAGCGTTTAGGGAACATTGGACGTTTGGAAATCAAAGTCATGTACCCGTTATACTTTATCATGAAAACACATTATTCATTGGTCAGTCTTGTGATCGTGTGAACAGTGGCAATATAGGTCACAATAGTGCATAGGTTTGATCTCCAAGTGGTCGATTGGTAGACAGGCCGTCACTAGATGTGGGATTCTAAAGTGATCGATTTAGAATACACGTGACCTATGGGGTTCTTAAGTGTTCGATTAAGAATCCGAAGGATCTCTTAAGTGTTCGATTAAGGATCCGAAGGATCTCCTAAGTGATCGATTAGGAATCCAAGAGATACTAAAGTACGCTTTAGAATTCTCTCATGGTACCCAAAGTGATCGATTTGGGTTACCATCAAGGAAATCAAGTAGCATAGTGTGGTCTTGTGTGGGGTCGATGTCAGGTCTTGTGTGATCATTATGCATCATTATCATTTTTCATCATGGCATGGTTACATATGATTCTTGGGTATCTTATACATATATCCTTGATACCGTTCCTCCTGCATGCATGGAAACAATAATTGGAATCTTTATACGAAACTCTTGCAGATTCAGTTGAGATGATAAGCATACCAAGCATAGTAGGATAAGTTGTAGGAGTGGTGGGTTAGCCGATGGTACACCCTATATATAAACCCCTACAACTTAGCCTAGTATGCTTGTGTAGGGCTTATCACTACAGTATTAGTTAACCTATGAATTCACTCATCTACTTTTTGTAGTTGACGTTTTATTACATGTTTTCAGGAAATGAAGCAGGAAGTAGCTAATAGCTGATAGAGGCCTTAGAGAGATGAAGGCTAGGCTAGGAGTTGTTTGGAAACTTGATATTTTGTATTAAAACAATTTGTTTCATGTTACCTGGATGATGTAATATTTGACAGTTTGGTTATGTTTATGCATTTAGACTTTTATACTATTGTGCTCAATCAATCACGACCTAGTCGCCACGCCTCGGTTTTCCGCCATTACGACCGGGGTGTGACAGATTGGTATCAGAGCCAATGGTTATAGGGAATTAGGAAACCGACCTAGACTATAACCTAGGACCCTTAACTCTAGATAATTCATGCATCACTATCACACGCCCACACTTATGTGCTTGCTATGTGCTTATGTGCTGCATCTTTAATTGTGTCTATCGTAGCGATGTATTCTTTGGCTATTCCTTATCCTGTTATTCTTATTCCCGGTATCATTCTTGCGCGTTCTTTTTCTTTTTCAGAATGCCTCCTCGTCGCTCGTCCGTCAATGCTGACCCTGCTGACCTCGCTGCCATCATAGCGCAGCAAATTGCAGCAGTTCTTCCGGGTCTGGTTAACAACCTAAGGCAAGAAGGAACCTCGGGTGCGCCACAAGCCCCAGAACCGAATCCTACTCTTCAGGCCGACAGGCTCTATAAGGCTTTTACTAACACTGGGCCTACGAGCTTTAATGGATCCGAGGGAGCTGCTGGTCTTCTCCAGTGGTTCGAGAAAGTCGAAGCTTCATTCAACATGTGCTCTTGCCCGGATGAACTCAGGGTCAAATTCGCGGCGAGTATGTTCCACAAACGGGCTCTCACGTGGTGGAATATCGAGATTAGAACCAGGGGGCGAGACGCGGTCTTAGCCTTGCCCTGGGCCGAGTTTGTTGAGCTAGTCACGCAGGAGTTCGTTCCGAGAACCGAACTCCAGAAATTGGAGGCTGAGTTTAGGGCGCACACGATGAAGGGCGCCGATCACATGAAGTACACGGAGAGATTTCATGAACTCTCCCTATTGGTGCCCCACATGGTTACCCCAGCTTCACGCGCTGTCGAGCAATACATCAGCGGTCTTCCGGACTCTATGAGGGGCATTGCGGTTGCAGTTGACCCCACTACACTTAAGGCCGTGATCGATCTCACTGCCCGTTTGACCAGGGAACAGCTCAGGTCCGGTGTTTTGCATCAGGATAAGGGCAAATCTCCCGATGGGAAAGCGAAAAAGGGGAACAATAGGAAGCGGAAAGCGACCTACTTAACTGCAATCACTGGTGCTACGCCTATCAACTCCATGGCCCCCGTTTCAGCCGCAACAGTTCAGGGAAGACCGAGAAAGGAATATACTGGGCCGCATCCCAAGTGCAACTTATGTTCTTATCATCACCCAACAAGTGAGTTGTGCCGCAAGTGCACAAATTGTGGACGATTCGGACACCTGGTGGAGCGCTGCAGGAGTCCTGGCAACCAATTGGCTGTGGGGAATGCTAACCCTCAGCCTAACCCTGCTCGAGGCTGCTTCGAGTGTGGCGCGATGGACCATTACAGAAATCGATGCCCTCGCGTCACCAACGTTCCTCCGGCTCGCGGGAGGGCCTTCACCATTGGAGCTGCCGAAGCACGCCAAAACCCCGATGTTATTACTGGTACGTTTACTCTTAACAACAATTGGGTGTCTGTCCTATTTGATACAGGAGCTGATAGGAGTTTTGTCTCTTGCGAATTGGTTCCTTTGCTGAAATTAAAAATTTCCGAGTTGGAACCTGCCTTGGTTGTTGAACTTGCTAGTGGAGAGTCCACACAAGTGAGGTCTGTCATTCGATATTGCACCCTTACTCTTGTCACCACATCGTTCAGTATTGACCTTATACCTTTTCGTCTTGGAAGCTTCGATCTAGTTGTGGGAATGGACTGGCTGTCTAGCAATCGCGCGGAAGTAATCTGCGCCGAGAAACTTATTCGTATCCCTCTGTCTTCTGGTGAAATTCTAACCATTCAAGGGGATAGGTCGGGTGGATGCCTAAGAATCGTTTCTTGCTTAAAAGCCAGTCGGTACCTTCAAAAGAAGTATCCCGCATTTCTAGCCCGTGTTACTCTCAAGGAATCCAAAGTCAAGAGACTGCAGGACTTCCCTGTCGTGCGTGAATTTTCTGATGTTTTTCCCGATGAGCTGCCTGGACTTCCTCCTAGCAGGCAGGTGGAATTTCGTATCGATCTTATTCCTGGTGCTCTCCCTGTTGCTAAGTCTCCTTATCGTCTAGCTCCGCTGGAACTTCAAGAATTATCGAATCAGCTTCAAGAACTTCTTGGCAAGGGATTCATTCGCCCTAGCTCGTCTCCATGGGGAGCCCCAGTACTCTTCGTCAAAAAGAAGGATGGGACTTTCCGTATGTGCATTGACTATCGGGAGCTTAATAAACTGACCATCAAAAACCGGTACCCGTTACCGAGAATTGATGATCTCTTTGATCAGCTTCAGGGTGCTACGTTTTTCTCTAAGATCGATCTGCGTTCTGGTTACCATCAATTGCGTGTTCTGGAAGAGGATATCCCGAAAACTGCGTTCCGAACTCGTTACGGTCATTACGAGTTCATGGTTATGCCTTTTGGAATGACCAATGCCCCCGCCATTTTCATGGATCTGATGAATCGCGTTTGCCGTCCATATCTCGACCAGTTTGTCATTGTTTTCATAGACGATATTCTCATTTATTCTCGTTCGAGGACCGATCATGAGCTTCATCTCAGGCTTATTTTGGAGCTTCTCAGGAAGGAACAACTATATGCCAAGTTCTCCAAGTGCGAATTTTGGCTAAAGGAAGTTCAATTCTTGGGACATGTTATCAATGTCGACGGCATACACGTCGACCCTGCCAAGGTAGAAGCCATCAGAAATTGGGTAGCGCCTAAAACACCTACCGAAATCCGTTCATTTCTTGGATTGGCTGGTTACTACCGCCGATTTATCTCAAACTTCTCCAGGATTGCCTTGCCTTTGACCACTCTGACTCAGAAGGGAGAACCCTTCGTGTGGGGACGAGATCAAGAGGAAGCCTTCCAAACTCTGAAGAATAAACTTTGCCGTGCACCGATTCTATCGCTTCCGGAAGGTGACGATGACTTTACCGTTTATTGCGATGCTTCAAATCAAGGCCTCGGTTGCGTTTTAATGCAACGAGGGAAGGTCATCGCTTACGCTTCTCGACAACTCAAGGTGCACGAAAAGAACTACGCCACGCATGACCTCGAGTTGGGTGCTGTGGTGTTTGCCTTAAAAATCTGGAGACACTACCTGTACGGCACGAAGTGTGTCATCTATACCGACCACAAGAGCTTGCAGCACATCCTCCATCAGAAAGAGTTGAACATGAGGCAGCGACGCTGGGTCGAACTTCTCAGCGATTACGATTGTGAAATCCGCTACCACCCGGGAAAGGCTAATGTGGTGGCTGACGCATTGAGTCGTAAAGAAAGGACCCAGCTGCACTCTATTCGAATTCAATCCAATCTTCCCTCCTTAATTCGCGAAGCTCAGAATCAGGCGCTTGTGAACGGAGATCTCAAGGGCGTTTTGTCGTGTGGAGCCGAACAGAAATTCGAAACCAAGATGGACGGCATCCTCTATTTTCTTGATCGAGCATGGATCCCAAACTCTGAGCCTCTTCGAACGCTTATTCTAAGTGAAGCCCACAAGTCCAGATACTCGATTCATCCCGGCAGCAGCAAAATGTATCAAGATCTTAAACCTCATTATTGGTGGCCCGGGATGAAGAAAGACATCGCTTTATACGTGATGAGATGTTTGACTTGTTCGCGAGTCAAGACAGAGCATCGAAGGCCGTCTGGGCTGCTTCAGCAACCTATTATTCCTCAGTGGAAGTGGGAAGAGTTAGCTATGGATTTCATCACCAAGCTACCGCGGACGCCTAGCGGTCATGACTCAATTTGGGTTATTGTGGACATTCTAACTAAATCCGCTCACTTTATCCCGGTTCGTGAGGACTACACTACGGAAAAGTTGGCGCGGATATACATTCGTGAGATCGTTTCCCGTCATGGTGTGCCTAAGGGCATTACGTCTGATCGCGACAGCAGTTTTTCTTCCAGGTTCTGGAAATCTTTGCAAAAGGCCTTTGGGACAAGTGTGAAGCTTAGCTCTTCCTATCATCCAGAAACTGATGGGCAGAGCGAGAGGACCATACAAACCCTAGAGGACATGTTGAGAGCTTGTATCCTTGAATTCGGTAATAGTTGGGAAGCTCATCTGCCGCTGGCAGAATTTTCTTACAACAATAGTTACCACTCTTCTATTAAATGCGCGCCGTTTGAAGCTCTTTACGGTCGCAAGTGTCGCTCACCCTTGTGTTGGTCCGAGACCGGGGATTCACAGATCATCGGCCCGGAACTAATACAGGAAACAACCGATCAAATCGCTATCATTCAACAGCGACTCAAAGACGCCCGTTGTCGGCATAAGTACTACGCAGACAAACGACGCAAGCCACTCGAGTTTCAAGTTGGTGACCGTGTTCTGCTGAAAGTTTCCCCCTGGAAGGGCGTAGTCCGTTTCGGGAAGAAGGGAAAGTTCGCTCCTAGGTATGTTGGACCATTCAAAATCCTTGAAAGGATCGGACCAGTTGCCTATCGTCTTGAGCTGCCGCCGGAACTCGGTAGAGTTCACAATGTTTTTCATGTTTCGCAGTTAAAGAAGTGTCTTGTTGACGAGGCCCTTCTCATTCCCGTCGACGAGGTTCGAATTAACGACAATCTGCTTTTTGTTGAAGAACCCGTCGAAATCTTGGATCGCGAGGTCAAGAAGACCAAGCGTAGCCGCATACCGCTTGTGAATGTTCGATGGAATAACAAACGCGGACCCGAGTTTACATGGGAACGCGAAGATCAAATGAAGGAGAAATACCCTCATCTGTTCTCTTAGTCTCTATTCTTGTAATCTATTGTCTAGAAGTCAATATAACATTTGCAGCATGTATCAAATAATTGTGTTATTCAATGAATATCGTGTTGCCTTATTATGCTCATAAGTATTCTTTTATTTGCATCCACAAATTTGGCTACTCAGGGCTCATGCTGGGAGCACAAGTCATATCTACTCAATCATATGAATTTTGGGGAAATTTATACATTATTTAAGCCAAAAATTTGTCATTCATTCTTGCATTCATGGAGCATGGTTGTGTGTATGTGTGTGGTGTCGTGTCAAATTTTCTAGCCGCACACAATAGAGCTTATACATTGATACAAGGTGAGCTCGTAATTATAGTCCGGAATATAATTACATCAAGGTCACAGGTGTATACGTGTATAAGCAATATGCTATTGTGTAACTAGAAGTCGTGAACTCAAGGTTCGTGTAGAGAAATATTCGACAAAGGTTGAAGAAGTGGTGGGTTAGCCGCTGGTACACCCTATATATAAACCTCTTCGGCACGAGTTGAATATGTCTGAAGCGAAACCTGGAATTAGGGACTTATAGTTAGCGTGGCAGCTGTGAGACATTGAATTCAAGAATTACCGAGGGTAATATTCGCGGAAGATTGAAGGAGTGGTGGGTTAGCCGCTGGTACACCCTATATATAAACCCCTTCAATCCGAAATGATTATGTCTGATGTAAAGCTTGAGGATGATGCCTCGTAGTGGAAAATAGTGTGTCGTCCTGTGTGTCATTGATCTAATAGGAGTCGAAGGAAACACCCAAGTAAGGTTGAAGGAGTGGTGGGTTAGCCGCTGGTACACCCTATATATAAGCCCCTTCGGCTTGATTTGGGTGGTGCCTGAGACGAATATTAGAAGTGGTGGCGCATAGTGGTCATCATGGGATCATGTAATCTTAATCATCGATGCATCAAGTATACTAAAAAGCTAAATTTCGGGACGAAATTCCCCTAAGTTGGGGAGGATGTAACGCCCTGGAATTTGACTGGTAGACAAAAATCAAGGAATCATCGGAAACTATACACTTTGGGGTTCTGGACGATAAGTTCGGAACCCATATCATTGGAGAAATCTGCTTTTATCATTTGAAATGTTTATTTTATAAAACGACATTTACGCCTGGAAAATATTAATTTTTATGTTTTTGAAAAATAAAATGTTCTTATTTAAAAAAAAAAAAAAAAAAAAAAAAAAAAAGATTTTAAATAATTATTCGGAAAATGGTTTATAAAAGTTTTGCTGAAAAAGTTTTAGTTTGTTTAAAAACTTATGAACTCGACTAGTCTTGACCCGTCGGTAGCCTAAACCCGAACCCGAGTCACCCGAGTATTTAAGCGGAAAATCAAGTATTCTTACATCATCTCTTTCATTTCCACCAACACTTCCCACCCAAACACTCCCACTTCTAGAGAGAGAGTAGTGAGAGAAAGTCATCCAATCTAAGATTCGAGTCCACCAATCTGTTTATCGTTGTTGTCGGTAAGATCTTCTTGAAAATCATACGTTTTTACAACCAAAACCCGCCCCGAATCGAGCAAAAACTCCGACTTTTGTGTCAAGTGTGTTCTTGGTCAAAAACCGTCATTTTTGGTGTCAAAATGCAAGCTTTTGTGTTTAAAAGTACTAGGAATCGATACCCCTTTCAATCCCGAGCATTTCCATGTCAAAAACTTCGATTTTGGGTCAAAAATCTGGAAAATCTGGAAAACCCGTGGGTATCTCCGTCGCCCAGCTTTCAGTCGATCGAATCAGTTCATTCGATCGAACCAGTCGATCGAATCAGTTCATTCGATCGAATGTGTCGATCGAACCAGTCCAGTCGACCGAATAGGAAAGCAACCGAATGGTCTCCAACTCATTCGACCGAATGAGCTTCGTATTCGATCGAACGTCTGTCTATTCGATCGAATGTGTTTCTATTCGATCGAATGTGTGTCTATTCGATCGAATGTGTGTCTATTCGATCGAATGTGTGTCTATTCGATCGAATGTGTTCCTATTCGATCGAATCAGGTCAGAACCAAGCTGTTTCGTCTTTAAAACCTAGTTTTTGCTCGAGATCGTGTAAGGCTTACACTCTTAGACTTAAACTGTGTTGTTAACTTATTATGTCCTTGTCTAGACTTAGAGGATCGACGTTTGACAGCACCCGACCGCCCTAGCAACCACACCTAGTCAACAAGGTGAGTTCATAGCCCCCATTTTTCTTTTAAAGCCTTTCAAATCATTGGGGGTGAAAACATGGTAAATGTACACGTTTTGACAAAACACATTTATTCAAACATTAATTATCATAAACACTTGACAAATCTTTTGCAAACAATGAACATTGGGAAAACAAGTAATCATGGCAGGTTACGCGTACCTTAACTTTCTCGGAAGTTGTGTATGCATAATCAAATATTCAGGAGTAAATATGGGAATCACTCAGCGTTTAGGGAACATTGGACGTTTGGAAATCAAAGTCATGTACCCGTTATACTTTATCATGAAAACACATTATTCATTGGTCAGTCTTGTGATCGTGTGAACAGTGGCAATATAGGTCACAATAGTGCATAGGTTTGATCTCCAAGTGGTCGATTGGTAGACAGGCCGTCACTAGATGTGGGATTCTAAAGTGATCGATTTAGAATACACGTGACCTATGGGGTTCTTAAGTGTTCGATTAAGAATCCGAAGGATCTCTTAAGTGTTCGATTAAGGATCCGAAGGATCTCCTAAGTGATCGATTAGGAATCCAAGAGATACTAAAGTACGCTTTAGAATTCTCTCATGGTACCCAAAGTGATCGATTTGGGTTACCATCAAGGAAATCAAGTAGCATAGTGTGGTCTTGTGTGGGGTCGATGTCAGGTCTTGTGTGATCATTATGCATCATTATCATTTTTCATCATGGCATGGTTACATATGATTCTTGGGTATCTTATACATATATCCTTGATACCGTTCCTCCTGCATGCATGGAAACAATAATTGGAATCTTTATACGAAACTCTTGCAGATTCAGTTGAGATGATAAGCATACCAAGCATAGTAGGATAAGTTGTAGGAGTGGTGGGTTAGCCGATGGTACACCCTATATATAAACCCCTACAACTTAGCCTAGTATGCTTGTGTAGGGCTTATCACTACAGTATTAGTTAACCTATGAATTCACTCATCTACTTTTTGTAGTTGACGTTTTATTACATGTTTTCAGGAAATGAAGCAGGAAGTAGCTAATAGCTGATAGAGGCCTTAGAGAGATGAAGGCTAGGCTAGGAGTTGTTTGGAAACTTGATATTTTGTATTAAAACAATTTGTTTCATGTTACCTGGATGATGTAATATTTGACAGTTTGGTTATGTTTATGCATTTAGACTTTTATACTATTGTGCTCAATCAATCACGACCTAGTCGCCACGCCTCGGTTTTCCGCCATTACGACCGGGGTGTGACAAGTTTCCGGGTAGACTTTACTTAAAGAATATTTCACCAAGTGAAATACTCACCGGGTAGACTTCCATCTTCTTGACTTTATCAGACTTTGCCCGACAAAGTCTTACGAGCAACCTTGTTCTTTAATGATCCCTTCAACTCCTTAATAGGGAAATAGCTTATTAGCAAAGTGTGCTCGGTAGCACTATACTATGCTTGAGTTGAACCATGCCCGAAGTTACTTAAGATATTTCATTACACATCAAGCTTACTTGAACCATTACATTATTGATGAATACATTGCCCGATCTTCCAATCACTTGGCTTCATGAGCTTGGTTAGCTAAGAGCTTACTCAGGAGTAAACTTTACTCGGCTATGAAGAACAATATTTCTTGATAAAGTGATCCCTGCCCGGGTATGTACTAACTAGTGAACCTTACTCGGATATACACTAATTGGTGAACCCTGCTCGGATATGTACTTAAGAAGAATTCTAGAAGATAACCTTGCCCGATGGACAAAATATCATGCCCGGCTAAGTAGAACCATGCTCGGATGTCTCAGGTGTGCCCGGATCCATACTTTGCAACTTCCAAGGAGGCTGAGAGGATTCCAATCTTCCATATGGTCATTTTAGGACAAATCTTGACACAACAAACACGGAAACTTTCTAGTACTAAATCTTTGTGAATGACCAACTGAACAGATAATTCTTGATTTGAATATTTAACTAATTAAACTAGCATACAATGAAAACAAAGCAAGTAAAAATACAAGAAAAACAATCAATCCAACAAAATACCTAGACAAGAATCCAATCTTCTAACATGACAAGATAGCAATGATATGGCAAAACATCATGAATCTAAACATAAATACTAGATTTCTATAAAGCAACCTAATACTAGCAAATAATCATCATGATGGGTTTTCAATCACGAGATAAACATAGAATAACTTGTTTTTCAAAACGAAGTCTCATAATCATAGGAAAGCTAGCATGAACAACTTTCTAGCCACCTAAGATTACACTAAAGTAGCCAAATTCATGAAATTAATATAAACTTATGAAACTTTAACTAGCAAGTCATCACCAAGTCAAGAATTATAACAACACTCATCAATTTTCCAATATTAAGTGTAGGGTTTCATAATCATCAATAATTATATAACCAAGTTAATATTTACTAGTCATTCCTAACTTAGTAATGTAAACAAATACTTTATGAACATTCAAAGTTTACAAACAAACATATAGAACATAGTTTTCCAACATGAATGCCGAAAAATTTGCAAAACTAACAAGGTTATGTAACTATAACAAGCATGAACACCATCAATAAAAACTTATAAAATCAACCATATTCTTGAAAGAACACCACTTTATCAAAATCATGCATAGATAATATATCACATTAGCAACAGCTTCAACATTCTCTAGATATCAAAAGTAATTAGCCCATAAGGCTTAATACAACTACGCTCAAACTAGAAATAAGCTTATAAAACGTGTTCAAAAACAAAGGAATGCAAACTTAGATCAAGCTAGGATTGAAGGATGGAATGATGAATCTTGTGTTGGTGGAAGCCTACAAGAATCCCCTAAAAATGTTGCACTTGGTTGAGAGAGAATCCCCAAGACTCCCCACACCAAAATGAAGTTAAAATGAGTGTTTATAAGCTTCTGGACAAAGTGCACGGTCATGCACAAAAAGTGCATGGTCGTGCACTAAATTGGGTAAGTCAAACTTTCACTTTCGGCTGTTCAGAGTTGCAGGTTCCAACAAAGTGCACGGTCATGCACAAAAAGTGCATGGTCGTGCATTACCGGTACTAACTAGTGCACTATCTTAGTTGATATGTCTTGTTCTCGCCCAGGGCTCGTCTCCTCAGAAGTGCACGGTGGTGCACAAATAGCGCATGATGGTGCAATAAAGGTGCACCATCACACACAAAAAGAGCATGATGGTGCATTTTCTAAGCATGTCCATGCACTTTCTATGCATGGTCATGCACTTTGGGCATGATATCGGATGTGCACGGGTTCAGATAAAGGTGCACCATCATACCCATAAAGTGCATGATGGTGCAGTTGCTCAGCATGATCATACACTTCCTTAGCATGGTTATGCACCTACTCTGCATGGTTATGCACTTTATTTGCATGGTCATGAACTTTTGGCAGATTCTTGATTTTTATCCGAAAAATGTCATCATTTCATCGTTTCTTCCTCAGGCGGGCGCCGGACCTGCAAATTCATAAATAACTCAAATAAGTACTAAATTCAACTAATTTACATGGAGTTTTACCAAAATAAGAGGATAATTTGATGCTGAAAGGTGTACACTTTGTGTTACATCACTCGTAATCCTTCATATCTGCAAATCGGATCTCGTCTTGAATAATGCGTCGTTGTCTGACTCCGATAAGTTAACCAACAACAAAGGGTCAATTATTCGAATGAATTCCGTCTTCAATCCCGTACCAAGTATGATAACAGCTTCACTGGTGTGGTTATCGTAGTACCACCGATTTAATGTCTTGTAAAGACTCTGGGGAAAAGTCTTTACAGGCACACGCTTCATAGTTCGCGGAGGCTTTACCTTTAAGACAAGCTTTATCCAACTATTCCTTGGATCAGTCTCATCGATATATTTAAGAGTAGGGACCTATGGTTTTAATATTTTAAATCCGTGATGTACCTCAAAAATCAAGTGTTGATGAAACCATCCTGCCATTTGATCACCACCTCGATTTACGAACGGCCTTTTGCCAACGTTCTTATGTACTACCTCGACAAAGTAAGAACATCCGTGATATATTGATAGTACTGAACACCGTGCTCCCACTTGATTATACATACTTTAATATCAGAATCATTAATCCAAGAAACAATATCACCTTTGACCGTCTTAATAGTTTTGAATGTCGTCATTTGGTGAGCAGTAGCGCGAGCGTTGACCTGTTTATTGTTTTTTTTCTCCGTATACCTTAAAACATCTATAAGTTTTGAGAAATGAACTTTATTAATTAACTCAAACATGACCTCGAATGCTGGATCCTTCGAATTTCTCCTTGTTCTTTTTCTCCCCAAGACGTTCTTCAGCGGTTTGTACATGTTCTGTAGTAATAAATGGAATACCCTGATCTGTATTACAACGTGTGTACATATCGGGATACTCCTAAGCTGAAACATCTTCAACCATGACGTCATCATAAGTAAACAAATTATCCTGAGATGTCATACTCGTATTGAACCTGACCTCATCGTTGTTAATAACCTTAATGTCCTCCTCATTCTTCAATACATCCAACTCTTCATCATTAAACCTGAGCATTAACGAGATTTGATATATGGATAAAGAATAATCAACAAATTCTCCTTGCTCGATCTCATATGCGTTAACCATGCTCATGATAACACCATATGCGTTGTCCATAAATAAAACTTTATTGGCCTCACACTCAATAGGTTGCATATTAGTAGTGTCACGGTACAACACAAACTACTTATCTCCATCCTCACTACCAACACCAGCAGACGTACCAGATGTACCTGTCTTTTGTTGTTGCTCACCACCACTTGTACCCGCATAAGGGTCTTTTAACATCATCATCATTTCCTTTCAACTTCTTCAACATATCATCTTCGCACGTAAGTTGATGGATAACGTCTTCTTGTTCTTTAAGATCCCCCCTGAGTACTAACAATGGCACGTAGCTCATGATTCTCTCATTGACAATAAGAGACGTGGCTTATCATCTTGTGTTGATCCAGTCTCATCTGTTCTTGAAACTGACGATCGACAGCCCTTTGGTTCTCCTGAAAAGTATCAAGTTCAACAACATTGCCATTTGTTGAGGAACTGACATGTTGAACCATGAAGGAGGAGGTAAGCTGCATTGGACCTTATGGACAGTTGAATGAAAGAAAAGTCCATAGGTTACATCGTTGGACTTGTTGCTATAGTTGAAGAAGGGGATGTTGGCATCAGAGATAGCATCGATTGTGGAATTGATGCATATCTCTTATCAGAAGATGTCGTTGTTGTCAAAGTGATAGTCGAGGTACTAACAATAGTAGAAACCACCGGTGCTTGTAGTGGAACTGACGATTATGGTTCAAATGGACCAATCTCCATTCCACTACCTTTGCGGGTCCTCATCTTCTTTGGCTTTTCTTTCATTGGCGCTTTATCCTTTTGTTTTCGTTGAGCAACCTCAGAACTAGATGCTTCAAACACCCTATTACCACCATCGTCTCCACCATTTCAACCGTCATAACCATCACCGCCATAATTGTTCCAACCTGGTCCACCTTCACGTTCCGAATCAGATCGTCTTGAATCCAACAATCATTAGGTGGATATTCATAATTAGGCCTCACCAAGTAACTTATCAGTCTCTTGAACCTTGGCCTGTTCTATGGAGTTTGATTCCAATACATATTTATTCTCTTCATAGTATCCTCCAACATATGATCTAAAACCATCACATCATCCACCAAAGTTGGATCACGTATCTAATAAGGAACCAAGTCATCAATAATTAGTTGCAAGAATCGAGGATATATAAAAAATTTGTTCTTGCGATGATGAACAAGCAATTCCCCTTTAAATGATAGAAGATCAAATACGAAAAGTTGCACGGCTTGTTCAAAATAAGAGCTACGAAAGCTGACTGAAACATAATCCTGCATTCGTCAAATCCTCACTTCCTTCCATGAACGCACTGGATAAGCACGTGAAGTAAGTACTTGTATTGCTCACATAAGTAGGCCTTCTTGTATTGTGATCGGTCAAGCTCGCATTTGTAGTCTAAACATTGAAATAATCCTCTGATCAAAGCTTTTTCAAACTCCAAAGGATTATCTATCGTATCAGTATACCATAGTACCTTGCGTATCACATCAGTGTCTATCACAATTTTCTTGTTCTGCATTTCAGCTACAATATGCTTCTCTGGATCGACATATTTAGCACTGTCAGGAAGTTGTTTTTATCAAGCACACTTGATTATTATGTGATAAATGTATGAAAATGCTTTACATGTCTATTTCAAGTAAACTTGTGTGTTTTAGTTGAAATTGTCTTTGTCTAGCATACTTCATAATTTTTGTGTTGTTTTCTAAAATTACAAGGGTTTTCTAGTAAAATTTGTTTACCGAGCAAACTTCATATTTAGAGCACACTTGTCAATTGGTAAATCATTCCAAGTGTTCTCCCAGCATACTTGTTAATCTCAGAAAATATCCTGCAAACTTTACTTTTCTGTTACACTTATGTTTAGAGCACACTTGTATATCAAAGGATAACAAGTCTTCTTTAGCACACTTTGCACTCTTGAAGTATTTTCGGGCATACTTTCCTTTAAAGTATACTTGAATGAATATTTGTTAACTTTTCTAAGTATAATCGGGTAACGTTTGAGAAATTCAGATATTCGAGCAAGGTTGACAATTAGAAATATCTCTAAGTTATTATTTGTGGATTCCTTATTGATTCCCAGCAATGTTGCCTATTTGATGCATTATTCTTGATTATTTGTCTTGTGATTTATTTCTTGAGCAATCTTGTATATTCGAGTAAGCTTTCTTCATCTTATCCACTTAGTGTAATTTTAATTACTTTATAATATCTGAGAAAAATCTGGGACGAGCAAGGTTTGAAAACTAAACTTTAACGAGCAATGTTTGCAAACTACAGTTAACAAGCAAGGTTTTAAAAGAGAAATATATTTTTATGGAGATACTTATGGCTGTATTCTCATACAAAAGGACAAAATTCATTTAAAACCCACTTTCAAAAAGGTATATAAAAGGGGCTTAGAAAATTTTACATTTCACTTTTCTCCCTCTTTCCACTATTGCATTATTGCCAGCTCGCTCGTTCCAGAATCTCAATCGCTTTCTCAAATTTCATAACCTAAAATTAGCAGCCAAGTAATTCCAACTCGGGAAGTTTCAATTGATAGTTTTCCGACACTCATTGAACGGAGGTAGGGCTTTAATTTCATTTTCACTGACAACTGTGTAATCTGTGTAGGTTTACAATTTTTCGAGGAATAGGTTCTTAAAGAAAATGTTTTATTCCTTCTTCAAATTATGACCTTAAAAATGTCAAAGTTGTGAACTTTATGACTAATCTTCACTTTGAATGTGCTTTTGTTTGTGATTGTGCAGACATGAATTATCCTTTCGAGAAGAAGCACAACATGTGTGCTCTACACCAGTTGACCAATAATAATCGACATGTTGAACTGATGATACGGTGGTTGCAACGGTCAAATCTCATAATTTTATTAACAGAAAGCCTTGTCATATATAGAAATCATCAACTAGATTTCTGGCATTCGACACAATTGATTGATAAAGGTGGTAGGCTTATAGAGGCTACAGTAGCAAGGCAAGAGATTATGATCACTGAACAACTAATAAGGGCCAGTTTAAAGTTGCATGACGATGTGAAAGCCCCAATTCAATTCTCTACCAGTCATTTATTGAGAGTTTTCCATAAGACTATGGGCTACCAAGGTGATGTCCACAAAGGACAGTTCAAGAAGGGCATGTTCCATAACCTATATCGATTCTTGATTCATCATATTGTACAGGGTTTTACACCCAGAAAGGTCTCGTGGACCCTGATGAGCAGGGATATTGTCAATGCCACAGTGGCTGTTGTCTACAACAAGCCATTAAATTTTTCCCAAATGGTATTCAAAGGCTTGGCTTCAAATTTGAGAAAGGATGATTGTAACACCCCGTAACCGCAGCGGAAACGTACACGGGATGCAACAGACACGTCTGATATCAACAGCATTGCTTATAAAGAAAACACCACTACATTAATTTAAACGAATTACATTGTTCCGAGTTTCGTTACCATCTAGGCGTTATCACGTAAGTTTTACCGATAGTACATTAACATATTTAATGCAAAATATAGATCCTTAATCTTCCACAAAATAGCACACATCATCAAGCACGTATCACTCATTCCCATTTGGGTGTACCTAGAAAGCATGTAAAGAAAACGGGTCAACTACGAATAGTTGGTGAGTTTCACTAATTTAAATAAACCATAACAAATCATTATAATAATCAAAAATAAGCGATGTAATTATGCTGAGCCCACAAGTGAAAATTCTGTTAGCCCCGAAACATATCAAATAACCCCTGGGGACACTGTTAACCCAGAACACTTCCAATAACCTCTGGGGACTCTGTTAACCCAGAAACATATCAAATAACCCCTGGGGACACTGTTAACCCAGAACACTTCCAATAACCTCTGGGGACTCCGTTAACCCAGAAACATATCAAATAACCCCTGGGGACACTATTAACCCAGAACACTTCCAACAACCTCTGGGGACTCTGTTAACCCAGAAACACTGTTTCGGGCCTTACAATATTAGCAACTCAGACAATTACCATCTTAATAAATTACCGTACGATTCCCGTACAACAAACATTATATAAATACATTCATTTCCATGCGATCGGCATGTACTTAAACACTTTGATAAAAACATGCTTTCCGCCCCGGGAAAATATTTAAAACAGTTCAATAAAAAGGGGCTCGTGAAACTCACCTTTTTGTGAGCAAAGATGTAATACTGTGCATGGCTACCTGTCCGGATCTGTAATACGATCCCTGAGTCGTTACTACACAATTTCTATTAATATAACTTAAATTCGTGTTAACCGGTACATCTGGGGACACTGTTAACCCAGTACCGTACACGATCCGGGGACAATGTTAACCCCGAAACACTTCTCAGGACTTAGATTGTGACATCACTTACAGTTCTTTAGTCAAAACTACCCTTAGTAGTTTGTTTTTCTCGCTTTGCGTGCCTAGCACGGTTATTCGTCTTTAAGTTTTCAAAGTGAGTTTGGCCACATACGACCCGAAAATAGTTGTTATTTATATTTTAATTAAAGTGGTGAAATTAGAGCTCGGTTTAGACCCCCCGTTTGGCCGCGGGGCCCGTTTCCGTCTTTAATATACCGGAAACGACTAAATCGGGTAAAATTACCCAAATCATCCGAATTATTTTCGGATGATTTATTTTTACTTGATTAACTTAGTTTCATGAAAATAGTCCATTTTTAAGGTTTTTATACACCAGTCAGCTCGCTTAGGCGAACTTTGCCGGTTTACGCGTTTTAAGCTTCAAAAGTTTGTTTTTAAGTTCCATTTAGCACAAATAAATATCCGTTTAGTCTCGGATCTTGAAATTTTGCACAATTCAGTTTTTGACAGTAAGGAATTTTATAAAAATATTTCCAGATTTAATCTCTATATTTAACATTTATTTATCTATTTTTAAACGTCATTTAAACACCAAATATGTCGAAAATACCAAATGACCTTAGAAAAATCCCAAATTTTTCTGGGATGACCCCTGCCATCCACATAGTCCCCTGTAATTTTTCCAGAACTAAAATCTCATTTTTCATGACATTTTCACCAAAACCGAGCTAGAACACCCTAGAACTCGTTTTACCGAAAAGCCTACTTAGACTTCTCCAATGGACCTGAAATTTTGTGTGTTACTTTTATATGTTATAAAAATCTTATCGGAATTTTTTCCAGAATTTTTCATGATGTTTAGCTATTTTTCATCATTTTTAGCCAAAACCGAGCATTAAATTCACCAAATATTCATCCTTTATCCAAAAATTACCAGAATTTCACAGATCTCATATTTTCATGTGTAGATCATCTCTGTGAAATTTCATGACTCAACTATAAGTCTACCACAATCCGTCCAAATCTTACAAATCATACGAAAAACCGAACTACCTTGTGTTTCTAGCTTTAGATCGCAAAGATCTTGCTTTCTAGCCTTTGCTAGCAACTAGCTACAACACCTACAAGCACAACAACACCACACCAAGCAAGTTATACCCACAATCAAGCCATTTCTTTCATGGTTTCGGTTAAGACATCAAAACAAAGATTTTAACCGTAAAAATTCGTTTTTGACTCTTTTAACTCCTTTCTTGGACCAAGATCCCTTGTATAACTTGTATACATCACTTGATCATGCAAGAATCGGTTTCATCTCGGGTTTTCACCCATTTTTCACTTGAAACCTCATTTTCTTGTAAATGACTCGAGAAAAGACGATGAACACGACTATAATCCGAACTTTACCTCGGTTTCTTGGTATAAATCAAAGGAGGTTGGATGAATGTTGAGGAGTGTTGAGAGAATTGTGGAGTTAGGATGTTAGAAAAAAGAAAATGAAGTGTGTGTGTGTGTGACTATGGACCGATCGGTCCTAGTATGGTGTGGGGTGGGGCCCACATCTCAAACCATGGCCACACATTCGGATTGTGTAATCCGGATAATGTTGTGGAGATCTTATTGTGTCTAAGTTGCTTGATTTTCCCGTCTACTATTTCTATGGGCTCCTCTACAATGTTGAGCTTATCATTTATTTGGACACCCTTTAAAGGTAACACCGATGTCTCATCCGACAAACACCTTTTCAAGTTCGACACGTGAAACACGTTGTGAACTGCACTCAGTTCATCTGGCAGTTCTAATCGGTATGCTACAGGACTGATTTTTGCAATAATGTCGAACGGTCCAATGTATCTAGGGGCTAACTTCCCCGCCTTTCCAAATCTGACTACTCCTTTCCAAGGTGATACTTTCAAATACACTTTATCACCTTTCTCGAATGATAACGGTTTTCTACGGGTATCGGCATAACTCTTCTGTCGATCCCGCGCGGCCTTCTGATTGTTCCGAATTTCAAGGATTTTGCTGGTCGTTTCCTGGACCAGGTCCGATCTAATAACCTGAGTGTCGCCCACTTTAGTCCAACAGAGTGGTGATCGGCACTTCCGACCATACAATGCTTCGTAAGGCGCTGCCTTTATACTGCTATGGTAACTGTTATTATAGGAAAATTCAACGAGTGGGATATGTTGATCCCAATTTCCCTTAAAATCCAGTACGCATGCACGAAGCAAATCCTCCAGTGTTTGGATGGTCTTCTCAGACTGACCGTCGGTCTGAGGGTGGTAGGCTGTGCTTAGATTAATACGCGTTCCCAGCGCTTCTTGTACAGCTTGCCAAAGATTGGAGGTGAAATGGCTATCTCGGTCGGAGATGATTGAGATGGGTATCCCATGACGAGACACAATTTCATTTATATAAATCTGCGCAAGTCTCTCGGTGTTATAGTTATTTATAATCGGAATAAAATGTACCGATTTGGTTAATCGATCCACGACTACCCAAATTGCATCATGTCCTCGGGACGTCTTGGGGAGATGTGTCACAAAATCCATCGTGATCTGCTCCCACTTCCATTCAGGAATTTCTGGTTGTTATAACATTCCCGAGGGTTTCTGGTGCTCCGCCTTAACCCTCGCACACGTCGTACACTTGCCGACGTATGTGGCTATATCCTTTTTCATACCCGGCCACCAGTAGAACTCCTTCACATTCTTGTACATCTTATCCGATCCCGGATGTATGGAATATTTTGATTTATGCGATTCGTCCATGATTAATTCACGAAGGTCATGGAGGGTCGGGATCCAAATCCGATTTTTGAAATAGAGAATTTCGTCCACGCGCTGTTCGAAATTCTTCTCGTTACCGTAAAGTCCTTCTTTTTCCATTTGTTCCTCTTTCAACGCCTCGCGTTGAGCGACTCGAATCAAATCCGAAAGGTTCGACTGGACTATCATCCCCAACGCTCGCACACGCAATGGTTTAACCCGATCTTTCCTACTCAAGGCATCGGCTACGACGTTAGCCTTGCCGGGGTGGTAACGGATGTCACAGTCATAATCGCTTAACAACTCGACCCCTCTTTCGTTGAATATGAGACTGCGGTCTCTTATCATCTATAAAATTTGTACATTTGCGTTGTAAAAAGGATTATGAGTTGGGTAATGCTAGAAATTCTTCAATAAACCGCTGGTAATCTCCGGCTAGTCCTAAAAATTGGCGCATTCCCCATGGCGCCTTGGGTGACTGCCAATTTTAATGGTTTCTATCTTATTTGGATCTTTGTGAAATCCTTGTTGCTTTACAACATGACCAAGGAATTATGCCTTCTTTATTCGAAATCACCTTTCGAAAACTTCACGTATAGCTCCTCTTGCTTTAACACTTCCACAATTTTCCTTAACCGTCGTTCGTGCTCCTTTTTACGTTGCGAATATATCAAAATATCATCAATGAATGTTATGACAAGTTTGTCAAAATAAAGTTTACCGACTCGGTTCATGAGTTCCATGAATGCTGCCGGCGCATTTGTTAACCCGAAAGGCATAACTAAGAATTCATAATGGCCGTAGCGAGTCCGAAACGCTGTTGTTGCAACGTCCTCCTCTTGGATTTCTCATTTGGTGATAACTATATCTAAGATCAATTTTCTAAAAATAAATCGCCCCTTGCAGTTGATTAAACAGATCATTCACTTCGAAGAAGTGAGGACCTACTCTTGATCGTCACTTTATTCAATTCTCCCTAATCAATACATATCCTAACACTTCCGTCCTTCATTTCCCAAATAACACTGGTGCACCCCATGGTGACTAACTAGGTCGTATATAAAACCTTATCCAATAATTCTTGCATTTCAGTTGGTGTAAGTCGGTAAGATGCTTTAGCAACAGGGCCAGCTTGAGGTATTAAATTGATTCCGAATTTGACATGTCGGGTTGACGGTAATCCATGAAGTTCTTCTGGGAAAACTTGTGGAAATTCGCGTACCACCGGGATATCTTCTGTATGTTTTCTTTTAAATACTTTGGCAAACGCGTTTGTTAAATACACCACGTCTTCTTGTCGTAAATACTATAACATCTCCAAATGAGATTAGAGTGGTAACATAATACCGTACACTTTTCTCTGTATCTAATCGCTTCATCGTCCAAAGGAGAGCTTCTAATCATCTTCTTTTCATAATTGATTTCAGTTTCATGTCGAGTTAGCCAGTCCATGTTAACTATTACGTCAAACTTCTTAACTTTACTGGTCGTAGGTCAATAAGGAAAGGTTAATCGTTCAGAATAATAGGACAATTCCGAACAATTTAGTTAACCATTAGGGGTTTACCGTTAGCGATTCTACAGTATAGGGTTCTATAGTTTCACTAATCGGTATCTTTCCAAATGATAGGAGGTTAACAGGAGCTAACTTCTATCGACGACCGTAAAAATATCGCTGAAGTCTATTGATTTAAAACTACAACGTACTTAATACCACTTTTGGATCATGACTTGCTTTATTTGAATTACTCCCAAAAGCACGGTTCCTTGCTTGATCAGAGGTTGACGCTTGTCATGAGGTTCATCTTCCAACAACACCTTGGTTCAACTTTGGGCAATTTCTCTTGAAACGTTCTGTACTGCCACATTCCTAACAAGTACAACTGTTTGGCATAATTTGATTTCTTTGGATGGATTGTTATTGAAGTTGTTGGGTTCGGAGTGGTTGTACACGAATGGGTTGGGGTTGTCGGTTCACATGGCTTCACTTGGTTCTACAATAGTGGCATTACGTCCATCTTTACTACACCTGTGGCCTACTATCACTGGACATTCTTCTTCCTGCC
Source organism: Bidens hawaiensis (assembly GCF_021521415.1). NCBI lineage: Eukaryota > Viridiplantae > Streptophyta > Magnoliopsida > Asterales > Asteraceae > Bidens > Bidens hawaiensis. Next base: position 42,984 of record NW_027498514.1, read on the forward strand.
GATAGCCATATTTTCCACATTTAGGGAATGACCCTATATGCGGTTCATGTTTTCACACCAGAACTAGTCTTAGTATAATTCTGGGTTGTAGGACTTACCTACTTATTCAAAGGCCTATCTTGTACTATGCCTTTATCACTTCTCTTCTTTAACACCTGACGTCTCACCTAACGTCCTTCCAGTCCGCTTCCCATAGAGTTAAATATATCGATGCTGGCTTGTGACACAACCCTTCCAAAGGTTGTATATTTTACCGGATTGACTATACTCCTTATCGATGGAGTTAGTCCCCAATATAGCGCTCACTTCGCTTAGTTTCAGGGGTAATTAGCCATGTTACCAGACATGACAATTCTTTCAAACTATTAGCGTGTTCTAAGTAATCAGCACGCAACATTTCTATTTTTTTATAGCTCAGTTCCCAATCCCTGAACTTAATTACTCGCATAAAAGTGCTCTAGCACAAGAATTTTAAATTCCGACCATGTCCTCTGAGCAATAATTTTCTAACAATAATTTTGTGCCATCGTGTTCCATCACGATACAACATAATCTACCAACATATCTGTAGCATATTTCACTACACAGTGTTCTAGTCTCTTACCAATATCCTTAACCATTTCGATCTTTTCTATCTACTCGTTAATCTATTCCTCCCTTTACCATCAGTACCCTATTAATAATTTCCTTAACACAATCAACAGACATATCCTTCATACCGGATCTAATTCATTACGACTACTATTCATGTTTAGTTTATAACTAATACTTGTAGTCATAATAGTATTCGGTGGAACATTATCACTTTTAGTAATACCACCAAGACTTGAAATATTCATATTCATGTGATTGCTCGATCTACAATCTTGCGATCACATTTGTATTAACACTAGCAGTGATCTGTGATACGACATTCGGTATCATCATCTGCTATCTTTGAGCAATCAACTGAATCATATCAATCTCCATCATTGGAGTTACTCTTTTTATATCATTCTGCCGTACTCATCCCGTACGCAGTAATCAATATTAATCTCACCGTTTAACTCGTTACCAGCTCAATCATAACAACAGGTATACATACACACCAAATATTATCATACATATTACACATACCAGTATCTAGTATATATATGTCCCACAAATATGATCTCACATGGACTTAACCTGAAGTCGGTTAACGTTCAAATATGTTTCATAATCCTTGTCACCAACCGACATATAGATCTTTCTCAACAAGGTTAATGTTTAATATATTTGATTTCAATATCCTTCTGCATGTCAGCATAACCGATACATGCTCACCGTGAGCACCAAACGATTACGTACCACGGAGTTATAATATCCGTGTCTATTCGTATTTCCGGTATACGCGGTATACCACCAACGAACGAATAACCAATTATGCTATAATGATTCCAACACCTCTTTGTGTATGGGTAATCATTCTATTCGAGCATACATGGGCGTAGGCATCTAACGGATATAAGGATAACATAGGGAGTTGCAAGGTTCAAGGTAATCGCGCAACATGGGTTGCCTTCAAATATTATTAATTACTATTATGGGAAATCTCTATCACTTGCTCAGTCAATGTCCTCAGGCGTTCTAGGTTCGTTGAAATCGGTAATTCTCGATCTGGAGGTGGTATGACTCATATGTTTAAGAGTGAGAAATACATATATATTTCTATATATTATTTTTATTTGCTGATTTATTATCAAATTTATTATTACTATTATTTTATGTATTTATTTACCTTAATGGAATAAGAATGGGTTCAGGTACGGATCCGTCCGTACGTGAGGGTCGACGGTTCGGGTGAGCATCTGGGGTTATTAGGATATCCGGTACCGGTGTTGGTAGGGTAAGGGATTCATCAATTTTGGTTGGGAGTGACGGTTACTAGATATTTCTGGTTAATGTCAAACGGGAGATCTAACTTGGTACTATCATAATTATGACCCGATAAGTCAGACTCATTATCAACCGATGCTCTAGAAATTTCAGCATCCTCGGTACTTTTATTATTTCATCCCCCGGTTCCTTATCCGGGTCCCATTTCTCAATACATGTACCCAAAAGATATGTATATATATATATATATATATACACATTAGCACGTATAAATAATATTATATACTTTACACATATGTTGCCATTTTTACCTATTAATGTACCCAGTGACTTCCCCTGAATTCCCTCGGGCGGACAAGTCTGTTATTATGTTCCGGACTATAATAACTCACTTGTCCATTCAAGTTCATCCAGATCCCGTCACTATATATTATTAGTTGATATTCAGATCCTATAATACTTGAGCTACTGGTTATATCTTAGGTATCTTTTAAAGACATCCTAATTCTTTATAACCAATGGCTCTGATACCAAGTTCTGTAACACCCCGTAACCGCAGCGGAAACGTACACGGGATGCAACAGACACGTCTGATATCAACAGCATTGCTTATAAAGAAAACACCACAACATTAATTTAAACGAATTACATTGTTCCGATTTTCGTTACCATCTAGGCGTTATCACGTAAGTTTTACCGATAGTACATTAACATATTTAATGCAAAATATAGATCCTTAATCTTCCACAAAATAGCACACATCATCAAGCACGTATCACTCATTCCCATTTGGGTGTACCTAGAAAGCATGTAAAGAAAACGGGTCAACTACGAATAGTTGGTGAGTTTCACTAATTTAAATAAACCATAACAAATCATTATAATAATAAAAAATAAGCGATGTAATTATGCTGAGCCCACAAGTGAAAATTCTGTTAGCCCCGAAACATATCAAATAACCCCTGGGGACACTGTTAACCCAGAACACTTCCAATAACCTCTGGGGACTCTGTTAACCCAGAAACATATCAAATAACCCCTGGGGACACTGTTAACCCAGAACACTTCCAATAACCTCTGGGGACTCCGTTAACCCAGAAACATATCAAATAACCCCTGGGGACACTGTTAACCCAGAACACTTCCAACAACCTCTGGGGACTCTGTTAACCCAGAAACACTGTTTCGGGCCTTACAATATTAGCAACTCAGACAATTACCATCTTAATACATTACCGTACGATTCCCGTACAACAAACATTATATAAATACATTCATTTCCATGCGATCGGCATGTACTTAAACACTTTTATAAAAACATGCTTTCCGCCCCGGGAAAATATTTAAAACAGTTCAATAAAAAGGGGCTTGTGAAACTCACCTTTTTGTGAGCAAAGATGTAATACTGTGCACGGCTACCTGTCCGGATCTGTAATACGATCCCTAAGTCGTTACTACACAATTTCTATTAATATAACTTAAATTCGTGATAACCGGTACATCTGGGGACACTGTTAACCCAGTACCGTACACGATCCGGGGACAATGTTAACCCCGAAACACTTCTCAGGACTTAGATTGTGACATCACTTAGAGTTCTTTAGTCAAAACTACCCTTAGTTTGTTTTTCTCGTTTTGCGTGACTAGCACGGTTATTCGTCTTTAAGTTTTCAAAGTGAGTTTGGCCACATACGACCCGAAAATAGTTGTTATTTTTATATTAATTAAAGTGGTGAAATTAGAGCTTGGTTTAGACCCCCCGTTTGGCCGCGGGGCCCGTTTCCGTCTTTAATATACCGGAAACGACTAAATCGGGTAAAATTACCCAAATCATCCGAATTATTTTCGGATGATTTTTTTTTACTTGATTAACTTAGTTTCATGAAAATAGTCCATTTTTAAGGTTTTTATACACCAGTCAGCTCGCTTAGGCGAACTTTGCCGGTTTACGCGTTTTAAGCTTCAAAAGTTCGTTTTTAAGTTCCATTTAGCACAAATAAATATCCGTTTAGTCTCGGATCTTGAAATTTTGCACAATTCAGTTTTTGATAGTAAGGAATTTTATAAAAATATTTCCAGATTTAATCTCTATATTTAACATTTATTTATCTATTTTTAAACATCATTTAAACACCAAATATGTCGAAAATACCAAATGACCTTAGAAAAATCCCAAATTTTTCTGGGATGACCCCTACCATCCACATAGTCCCCTGTAATTTTTCCAGAACCAAAATCTCATTTTTCATGCCATTTTCACCAAAACCGAGCTAGAACACCCTAGAACTCGTTTTACCGAAAAGCCTACTTAGACTTCTCCAATGGACCTGAAATTTTGTGTGTGACTTTTATATGTTATAAAAAGCTTATCTGAATGTTTCCAGAATTTTCCATGATGTTTAGCTATTTTTCATCATTTTTAGCCAAAACCGAGCATTAAATTCACCAAATATTCATCCTTTATCCAAAAATTAACAAAATTTCACAGATCGCATATTTTCATGTGTAGATCATCTCTGTGAAATTTCATGACTCAACTCTAAGTCTACCACAATCTGTCTAAATCTTACAAATCATACGAAAAACCGAACTACCTTGTGTTTCTAGCTTTAGATCGCAAAGATCTTGCTTTCTAGCCTTTGCTAGCAACTAGCTACAACACCTACAAGCACAACAACACCACACCAAGCAAGTTATACCCACAATCAAGCCATTTCTTTCATGGTTTCGGTTAAGACATCAAAACAAAGATTTTAACCGTAAAAATTCGTTTTTGACTCTTTTAACTCCTTTCTTGGACCAAGATCCCTTGTATAACTTGTATACATCACTTGATCATGCAAGAATCGGTTTCATCTCGGGTTTTCACCCATTTTTCACTTGAAACCTCATTTTCTTGTAAATGACTCGAGAAAAGACGATGAACACGACTATAATCCGATCTTTACCTCGGTTTCTTGGTATAAATCAAAGGAGGTTGGATGAATGTTGAGGAGTGTTGAGAGAATTGTGGAGTTAGGATGTTAGAAAAAAGAAAATGAAGTGTGTGTGTGTGTGACTATGGACCGATCGGTCCTAGTACGGTGTGGGGTGGGGCCCACATCTCAAACCTTGGCCACTCATTCGGATTGTGTAATCCGGATAATGTTGTGGATAATCTGGTTCAGTTCGTTTTTCGGTTAAACGTTTAATCCCGCTCAAAACGAGGCCAAAACGGTCGTTTTTCGGCTTAAAATTTAAATTTATATAAAACCGATTTAAAAACTTTAAAAACTTAAACCATGACTTTTATTGACTTAACACATCATATTGTCGGTAATTGTGCATCTTTTTCGGCTTGATCGATCGTCTCTTGCTTGGTTTGATGTTAAAGGTTTCGTTTATCGTACCGACGTACTAATAAATCGAAATCCTTTTTCTGTGCTATAATTAACTTATCCCGAAGCTTTAATACTTCGTACACATCACTAAACATTATATATTTCGTCTATAATGTAATCCCCGATTCGTTCGGGTTTCAATAACCGTTCATCGATTAATCGTAATTTTAATACGACTAGCTGTATATTCGAGTATAATTCGTACTGTGAATCTTATATACTCGTATAAACACATTATAATTCATATATTCAGTATTAAATAACACGTAAATAGTATATTCCGGCTAGGGTATACCTGAATTTGCCGGAATCGTTACAATGATAAAGACAAATTCTTGGTTTATCCTAGATTCCTTGGAGATCTTGTTTAATTTGCTGATACCTGATTTGCCAACCATGGGCATATCACATATATTGCAAGATCCTAACATTTACAAGAGGATAGTGAAGTTGGTGGTCACTAGCAACTTTAACCCGGAGGTGGAATTTGATATTCTACTTTGGTTGCTTGACAATGAGTTGGGGATCATGGCTGTTCGAGAATCAACTAGGGAGACTGAGGAGGAGGATGATGATGAAGATGACTCTGATTCTGATTATGTTGGTGTTGATGGTGGCAATGATGATAACAGTGATGATGATGAAGGAGGTGATAATCTGGTTATGGAGGAAGAAAAATTGAAGATATTCGTGCTGAGGCACATGGGGAGACTTTACACCAACCTATTCCTACACCACCTACCTCACCCTTAAACTAGCCCTTAACCCAAACCATATCACCACCTAAAACCTAATCACCACCCCAATTCAAATACCTTGAACCATACATCCCATCCCCACCAACATGACCACCAAATCAAAGCCCAATAAAAAAACCTAGAACAAACACAAACCCAAAGCCCACCCCAAACCCAAATACTAAACCAACCATTAGCCCAAACCCAAGACCAGCCTATACATGAACCATATATTCCTCAACATGTCCCAGCCCACCTAATAAACCAGCCTAACACAACATTACAATTCCAAACCCAAACGCAAACAGCTGACTAAACCAATATCCCAAACTTTGAAATCATTCACACTTTCACATCAATAATCCAAACCATTAATCTATTACCCTCAACAAGAACAAACATCATAGAAATCCCATCCCATGAACCAATCCAACCGCAAACTAATATTCCAGACCCATTTCCAACTTCACCTATCAGTTCCTCTTCCCCTGGTGCCCATTTATTTGGAAGATACATGAATTTTATGATTGAGAATGTTGATCTTCGGAGGGAAAATGAAGCACTGAGAAAGAGAAACACCGAATTAGAATCATTGTTGGCACATGCATAATAACGGATTCAATCCCTGGACACTGAGGTTGAGAAGAGCACATGCATAATAAGGGAAAATGAAGAATTGATTCCACAAATGTTCAAATGACTGATGAGAATAGGGGAAATATTCAGTTGATGTTAAATGAGGCCAAAAGAAATGATCCAAAAATATAGGGATTGATCAATTATGGTTATAAGTTTGAAACCCTGGCTCCTATGACTGATGAGGAGCTGCAAGTATAGCTGGATGAAGAAGTGAGGGATATAAAGAAGAAGATGGAAAAGAAGAACAAGGAAACCAAAAATTCGTTGCATATCTAAGACTTCAAGGCTTTTCGGAAAAGAAATTAAGCCATATGAAGTTTGTATAGTTGGAAACCACACACAAAACCACACCTGAAACGGTGAAGAATGATGAACTTGAAAGAATGAAGATGAAACCATTGTTCAGCAAGAGAAACTTGAAAGACTATATAGCAAGTATGGTGAAAAGTGTAAATTTTTGATTTATCATGGAATATTTAATGAAGTGGTGGATAGTTTGAGCAAGCAACAAGTCAAAACACACTTCAAGAGGATCTCAAGGAAAGTAAATTTTGAACAAACCACAAAGAAACCCAGAATTATTACTCTGGCTGAAAAGGAAAAGATGAAATGGGAGGATGAACAAGTGAGCTTATATGACAGATTGATGGAAGCTAGGGGTAAGGGAGGAGAAACGAAAAACTTGAGCAGAAAGGGAAAATTATCCTTGTATGAACCTGAAAAGGCCAAATTTGATCATGAAAAATCCAATACATTTAAGGCCCCTCCTTTAGTGACTGTGAAGAATTAACTAGTAGAACTAGTTGAGCCAGTGGAGCCCTGGGAGGATGAGAATAAGATCAAGACCCTAAAAGGTTTGATGCTTAGCAAAGGCATCACTGAAGGTGTATTTGACATCTTGGGAAAAGGTTAATTGAAAGATTTATTCTATACTGAAAAGGTTGAATGGGAAAAGCTGGAAGTTGAACAGAGGAAATTACTCAATTTTAGTGTGGACCCAGGGGTGAACCAGTTGCAACACAAAGATCTATACCTACTGGCCCAACTGATGAGGAGATAATGGCCATGATCACTACAATGGCCAAAGAAGGAGAAAAAGAAAATCATCAAAATGTTTGAGAAGTCTGGGCATGTGAGAAGGCCAATCACCAAGAAGAATCACACTTCTGGGCCTTCCACTGTAAGTGTCCCAATCTGAACAACTAAAGCTTCACAACACAGACAACAAAGGACACCAACTGATGTGGACCTACCAAAAAAGATACTTCGATGCAAGAACTAAATCTATTAAAGTCATTATGACTAGTGGTGAGTTGAGGGATATAATATTCAAAGATGATTTCATGGACTTCAAGAAGGAGCAGTTGGAAGAGATGGCCACTCTGAGTTTGTTTGACTATCAAGATAGATAGAGTTTTTCCAGAAGACCACAAAATGAACTCTCTAAACACTTAAAAGATCAAGCAAGAAAGGGGTTCCCAATGTTGAGTAAAAAGAGGAAGCTGGAACTATCAGAATTTGAGAGGAAGAAGAGACAGAGGGAAATGTTGGATATTAAACTTACTGAAGCTTCTTACCACAAGAATACCAAGCACCACAATCCTCTTGCTAACTTGAAGGAATGCTTAAGCATGAGGCGACAGACGACCAGGCCGAATCACGACGTCCAAAGGAATGGAAGGATTGCTTAAATTGTCTTTGTACCTAAAGACGAATCCTTCACTCTTAGAAACTCTGATGGACTGGCCCTCGGAAACATAAACGAAGACACTGATCTTGAATTCCTGCATGTGGAAGATCTGGAGGATATAATTAGATGGACTCTTCCCTCCCAGCATCTTCACCACATGCAGTTATTTTTTATTCAAAGAAAGGGTAGCATCGGTTATACTGGACAGGAGAATGGAAGCTTCAAGTTCCAAAAGATGAAATGCAACTTATAGATTAGGTTTGATTTGTAATTTCCATGTGACAGAATTATAAGTTGTAATCTTTTTCATTTTTATATGAAAATTTCATCTTTTGAAATTTTGATGTGTATTTTGGATAAGTGTATGTAACCTTAGAGGTGTTTCGGTACAGCTGAGGATGTAGCAATCTAGGGGGATATTGTTGGGATGAGAAAAGACCTAAGGAAGATTGAATCTTCTCAACCTCTCTGAAAAACGATAAGTATGGAAACCGAGCAAACTTAGGCATCCTAACAAGCTTTTACTTAATCTAGCAAGGTATTTTGCTTTCCCAGCAAGGTTATCTTCTAGAATTACTCTTAAGTGATAGACTGAGAAAGGTTCACTTTGTCTAGCAAGGTTGTTCCTCAAGTCAAGCAAGGTTTGTTCCATAGCAAACTCTCGACTAACCAAGCTGAAACCAAGTCTTTTGGAAGATCTTGCAAGGTTTATTCATAATAAACAATGGTCCTAGCAATCTTGAAGGAAGTTGATAGAGAATTTACTTAAGGACTTTTGCTGAGCAAGGTTCAACTCAGAGCAAGATATTGTGTTACCAGCACACTTATGTTTGTTCAAATAAATTAAGTTAACAAAGGTTAAAGGGAGCTCTGAAGAACAAGTTTGTTCGTAGGACCATTTCGAGCGAAGTTAGATATTTCAAGAGGTTTGAAGTCTGCTAGATGGATAATTTCTAAGGAAAATTTCCTAAGTAAAGTCTGCGTGAAGAACTGTTCCCCAGCAAACTTAATGATTTTCACGTAGAATCTTTTGTCTACTCTCTAAAGACAAAAGCTACAAAGCTTGCTCGAACACCTGTTTACACTTAGAATCTTTTGTAATATGTTTTGAATATGTTTCAATCATTAGGGTTTCTAAAAGGGGAATGTCAAATGTTAGGTTAGGTCTATAAAAGGAATAACTTAGGGCACGTCTGACAACAACGTGACAACGAGAATACTGTGATTTGATGGGTGTCTCAATCCTGTACGGAAAGCTGTCATAAATCCAGACATTCCACCTAGAAACCCTAATTGAATTTTATTGTATCTTTCACAATACATATGGAAATGTTTTGAGTTACTTTGTGTGTGTATTACTTTCTTGTCCATTGAGAAACATTTAGAGTATTATTGATAACACCTTTAATATTCTATTGTTCTTTACCAGAAATAGAAAGTCGTTAAGCTTCTTGTCAACACTTATATGTGGGTTAGGACAGTGAGTTAGTGATCTATTGAGTGAGCTATATGGGACCGACAAATGGGACTCCAATTCATTATACGTCTGAACAAATAAATATCTTAATTTAACTCCCAAAAGTCAAAGTCCAATTTGAATTGATTTATGTAGTCAACATGTAGTTCAAAAAAACTCAATTAGATTTAAAATAACATGAACCAGTTTAAAAGTAATATCAATAGACTCATAAGAGCATCGCAAACCAACCCTAATCAACAACCAGATCAAACAATGATGATTAAATTGTTAATTTGATTGGTTCTTGAAGAAACACGGATCTACTCCCCTAGACGGGTCCTAGATCTAATGAGTCCACAGGGTAGGATACGAACAACCAACAATGATATGAGCTCAATCTACCAAAGTCCAGTGACAGAAACCTGCATAACAGACACCATGAGCTTGTTACGGGAAGGACAAGAGGGGGGGGGGGATCATCCCGTAACCACCTTCCGGCGTGAGAATAAGTACAGTTCTGATAGAGAGAAACTACTTAAGTATTTAGAGTAGATAGTTGGGAGTGAATGAATACCTCATACAGATTGTGAAGGTATTTATAGCCGAAGAGTGTGGGAATGTGATTGGTCCATCTGTCCCATTCTAGAAGATGCTCTCGTAACCGTCTGGACACGTGCCCTCATATAATAGGTTGAGCTATACGTCTCATGTGCATGGTTATAACAACCTGGACACATGTGTCTCTTTGATAGGATGAGATGACCCTTGACATGTGCACGGTTATAACAACCTTGGCCAGCTATCCTCCATTAATTGGTTGATGGGTCACGTATTCTCCAAGAAAGGATCTTGGTAAATCTTCTAGAAGGTATTCAGTTAGTTACAACTGTCCTATGACATTGCCTTCTGGTCATCCTAGCGAGTGGGGATACTAGCCTGCCGACGACTTCTGAGGGTGCCTGGATGCTTCCGCATATAGTCTCTAGAAGGTATCATTGTTCTTCCTTTATTGAATCATGCGGGTGATCCATTTGTCCCACGGATGACATATGAAGAGTTCCCCTCTAACCCGTGGGTGATATTTAAGTATATTTGGGTCTTTTTGTTACCCTGGCTCTATAAGTCCCCCCCCCAGTCCATTGTTTCTTCCATGTAAATTTTTATGCAGGTGAAATTTTGGACTTTAAGATATTTTGGAGGTTTTTTTTGATTTTTTTTAAGTATAAGGAAGATATGTTTGAAATTTTACTGGATAACCATAAGAGAGGTGACGTGACATCGTGCAGACGTGTGGTCAGAAAATGTGACGTTTTTCCGGCTGTCACTATACCCGACTGTACGCTTTTTTTGCTTTTTCGATTTCCCACGTGACGTGGCATCTTCTGGGTGGACGACGTCTTTCTCTGTCCACTGTTCGTATCCCATCGCATTAATTGCGATGGTTATAAATAGTTGAGGTTATCCTTCTGTTGAAGTTTCACCGTCTTTGATTTCTAACCTTTTCTTCATCTTTTCTTTCAAACTTCCGATTGAACCTTTGATTTCGTTCAAAATTGCTCATTGTTTCTCCTTTGCCATCGGACCAATGGCTGGTGATAAAAGGTCGTCGTCGCTGGATAATGACACTGTGGATGTTAACTAGGACAGATCTGAGTGTGAAAAGTTAACTCATACTTATGGGATTCCACCGGAGTGGGGGCAGGAGTTTGCTGCTGCTAGGTCTGTCGCTAGTAGACCTCCTACTGGTAAGATGGCAGTTTATGCCAACTTCTTTACCCATGGGAATCTTCGGTATCCGATAACCAAGTTCCTTATGTAGTTAATTAGTGCCTATGGGATCCATCTTTCCCAGTTACGTCAGCTCAGGCTCACGCGGATTCGACACTTCGAATTCCTGTGTAAGGCTAATGGGATGGTGCCTCGTGTTGATCGGTTCCCGGTCTTTTACCCGATGATCTATCATGATGGATGGTTCAAATGTATTCTGATATCCGGAAGGATTATTGGAATTGAACCAACTGACGGCACTCACGAACGGCGAAGTAGATTCTTCTGGATTTCAGAAGATATTGTTCCGGTTTCCGTGGATCATCATCTGGCAAATGAGACGCTGTCGGATGTTATTACAGCTTCTCACGAGGGCCAGGAATGGTTCCGCATTTTGATGTTGAAACCTTCTCGAATGCGGCCCATTCCAGAGGAAGCCCTAGTGTGGGCGGGTTTGAGCCGCTTGTGCCGTATCCTGACTTGGAACCATTCTTCATGAATGTGAATGAGAGTAAGGCGTATACTCTTTGTTGACATTTGTTTTTTTGTAAAACTTCTGTTTGAAATTTCATTGTGTATGTTTCAGGTGAAGGTGTTGCGTTTTAACAAGATTATCAAAGTCCATATAACCTATTATATGTAAAAACGCAGCGAATTAAAGTTTTAAATCTTGTTAGTTTATTCATGTTAAAACAGATTTTAAGATAAAAACCCAAAAACCGGACCCCGAAAATAGACATGCATTCTATCATAACAACCATAGGGTGTTTTAGCATACTACCTTCAAGATGCTAAGAAATATGAAGGAGGATGAGGATTGAACGGCTAGTCTTCAAAGTAGAACACCTTAAGCTCGTATACCCACAAGCCATCAACAAGACACCCTTGATATGCTAGGATTTCACACTTGAAAACTAATTTTTGTTCTTCCTTGTTCTTGGCCGAAAATTATCAAGAAGAAAGAGAGAGTTTACTTGCAATTTTGTGTGTGTATTTAAGAGAGAGAAAGAGTGCAACCTTTTCACACTTATCTTGGCCAATCTTATGACATGCATTTTCTTGAAAAAGTGTATAAATAAATAGATGAGAGAGAAAGATATTCCCTCCCAATTATTTTAAACCCTTTCAAATAAATTTCTTGTGTTGTTCATTTGATAAATAATAAAATAACATAATAAATTTCAACTAACATGCATCATGTTATTTACCAACTTAAATAACATTATAAGATATTTTCTCTCAAAATATAAATTATCCATATAATTTATTCACCACACAAGTGCAAATATTTATTTATTAGATCATATCTTAAAACAAATATCGTGGGTGTTTGTCTAGCTTGTTATTGGGTATGACCCTACTTGGATCATAACGTACTAGCCACATCAACTCTAATATGTGTCTTGGGCAGACCAATTCCAACAATCTCCCACTTGCACAAGATACATAGAAGATTGATGCAAATAGTAAATACCGCTTAACAACGGTTTACTACCCCTAATACGTATGACAAAGTGCCATTCAATAACATCATCTCCTTTAAGTCCTTTACTTGAAATGATTTAGGTAAATTAATCATTTATCCCTTTGTCACAAATGTCATGTCAAATCCAGAGGCATAGAGTGATCATTCTCTGTTGATTTAACTTAGCAGGCCTTAGACAACTTACTCTCAACAAATAAGAGGGACAAAACCCTTCTTGACTACATACGTCTCTCACAATCACCTTGTACTACACCTGAGCCTAGTCTTATGTACTGTCATGTTTTAGAACAGCGAAGAACTAAGTCAAAGTATACTATTTGGTGAGAAAGACAGGTACGCTGTTGCAGCTCGTCAATGGAAAGAGTCCTGCAATTAGCAAAATACCGTCCTTCAAGCTGCACGAGATGAAGCCCAGAGAAAAAAGGAGGATTTGGCTAGAGCGATTGATGCAAACTCAGCGTTAGAGGCTCAAGTGACCCGCCAAGGTACTATTATTCAAGACCTTGAGGCAGAGTCTAAGTTGTAGAAGGACCGGGGGGAGCTCATGGAGAAGATTGCTACAGACATTCAAGCTGCCTATGACTCTCTGTTGCAAGCGCGTGATGATGCGGAAGCCCGTGCAGCCAAATCCTTATATGACAATCAGAAAATGGTTTCGTGAACTCCAGGAGAGAACAAAGGGGGCTGAAAAGGAATGGCGGTGGCTTTTAGAACAAGGCCTAGCCTCGTTATGCTATCCATTTCTTCTTTCTTTAGTTTTTTATTGTGCCACCAATGTTTATGAGTCTCTTTTTCTTGACAGGTTATCAAGCATATTAAAGAATGAGCCGAGCTAACAAATAGCCTTGCCTTCCTACTTACTGCTTTTCTCAATCCGGCCACCTTACGGGTTTTAATGCACGGATGGCATATGCACAGGCTGGTCATTCTTTCGAAGAACATCCGCTACATGAGCTTGACGTTGCGCAGGAATATGGAATGCCCTTGAATGAGTATGAAAATCTGTCATTCCCTGTTCAAGTCATGCTACCTGAATTCGTGACTGCGGATGACGGCGTGCACCGCCTGAGGGAGTATTTGGAGGAAGATTCTGAAGACATATCATCAACTCCTTATTCTTCGCCAAAACCTGATTCTCCGTCCGCTAAAGCTATAGATCCTAAAGATACATCCGGTCCAGATCCATAGAATAATTAATAACTTGTAATTTTACATCATATTTTGTAATCATCTTTTAATGTGAATAAAAGAAGTCATCACCATTTTGTGAAATTTGCATTCTGTTATACTTAGGATATTTTCTTTTTGAGAAGTTTGAATTTTGCATGTGGGAGTGAGGCGATGACGTGGCAGAGAAAGAACTGTCACAGGACAATTGATAAGACGTGTATGACGTCTTTCGACAGTCCTTTTTTGCTTTTTCTTCTTTCCCGCCTGACGTGTCACCCTATGATTGGGCCACACTTTCTCTCTCCACTGGCATCCCATCCATCGCATTGATTACGATGTGTATAAATAGGGTGTTCTCAACTTCTTTTTGTCCTTATCTCCTTCCAATTTTATTCTTCATCTGATTGTGTTCTTGAATCTCCAGATCTAACTCTGCCAACGACTAATTGGTATTAGTTTTTTCCTGAAGCAATGGCTGGAGAAAAGATGACCACCTCTTATATTGACAACGTTGTATTTAGTTGGAAGACGAGGGACATTGAAGATATTGTCAACGTGTTCGGTTTAGCACCAGAATGGGAGCCAGAGTATCTGGCTGCCGGATTTATTGCTTCACAGCCTCCGGAGAAGAAAATGGCCGTGTAAGCGGAGGACTTTACCACAGGGAATCTTAGATTTCCGTTGACGAAGTTTGTCGGAAACGTCTTGATGGCGTACGGACTTCACCTGTCACAAGTCCAGCCATTTCGACTTATGAGGATTCGACACTTCGAATTCTGCTGTCACGCCCATAACATGGACCCCACGGTTAGCAGATTCGCCGTGTTTTACAAAATATCCAGTCGTGGTGGATGGTATAGCTGGGCTACCACCGAAAAGGGTATTATCGGTATAGCCGGCCAAGAAAGGGGGTTTCCCCCCCAAGATTCAAACCCATTTTTATATATCCTTATCATAGATTATGTTATTTAACCAATTAAATAACATCTCTCAAAATATAAATCATCCACATAATTTATTTAACACAAAAATGTAAATATTAAGAAAACCCATTTTCCCAATATTATAAGTGTGATACTTATTACTTAGATCATATCTATTAATAAATACCATGGTGTTTGTCTAGGTTGTTATTGGGTATGACCCGACTTAGATCATGTAAAATCCAGAGGCATAGAGTGATCATTCCTTGTTGAATTAAGTTATCAGGCCTTTGACATTTAACTCTCAACGAATAAGAGGGACAAATCCCCTACTGACTACATACGTCTCTCACTATCACCTTGTACTATACTTGAGCTTAGCCTTATGTACTGACATATTTCAGAGTAGCGAAGAACTAAGTCAAAGTATAATAGTCGGTGAATATCAAGACCCAATATATATCTCAGGTCGGAGGATACTATGATGTTCGCCTTTACTCAAATTTACTTATGACCACAAATCACAAGGATTCTGTGCAGTGAAGGCGAAGAAGGTGGGTGAGGAAGCCAAGAAAGAGGCTGTCAAATTGCTGACACTGCTAAACGGCAGTTGGCAGATACCAGTAAGGCGTTGGAGGCAGAGAAAGCCCGCCAGTCCATTGTTGAGGAAGCCCAAACTGCCCTTTAGCAACAAATGAATGAGCGTAACGATCTTGTTTCTTCCTACTTGGAGGCAGTTGGTCGAAGCATCCTCTAAGGATGAACGCCTTGCCGCTCTTGCCACGAAGAATAGGGAACAAGCCTTGGAATGTGCGGGGCAAAAAATGGATCTTGTCCGAGCCAAGGCGGATAAAAGATGGCTGATGGCGAAAGGAGTTCCTCGTGTAACTCCTGTTCTTAATTCTAATTGATGAATTTTGCTGTATTCTTATATTTTCTCTATTTCAGGTTGTCAAGCACGTTCATGAAGGTGCCGAACTTGGGAACTGTCTTGCAGCCTTGCTTGTCACATCGTCACAAGCTGGCCGCTAAACAAGGTTACAAGAAGGCGTGAAGTTCGCCGAGAAGAAACACCCACTCGAAGAGTTCGAGCTTCATGTCCAATATACCACCAAGATATATGCTGAAAAGACAGAAGCTTTCGACAATCTTAAATTTCAAGTTACAGAGACTGTGTCGGAGCTTGCTGACCAAGATAATGGCGTTGATCTCTTGAAGGCATACTTCGCTACTGATCATAAAGAAGACCAAGAAGACGAAGATGCGGATGAGGAAGATGAAAATTCGTCATTGAAAATATATCATTCTTGTAACCGCCGTCTTCATATCTTTTTGTAATCGCTGTATCACTTTTTAATCCCATTTGACTTATATATAAGAAGTTTTTCCTTCACACTTTGTCTTATGTACATAATATAAGTGTTTAATTTTAGGATCTTCTTAGTTGACAATAAAGGATTACATGTATTTTTATTAAGGACCTGCGGATCCTCTCTTGTACGTGGACCAGGAGGCGTTTGTTGCTCAGTAATTGTAGACAAATTTAGATAAAGTTTTTTAATAAGAAAGGCACGCATGCCAAATATATTACAAACGATGACATTAAATATTTTTTACTAGTCTACTGGGGCGCGGAGGCAAAATAAAAAAGTAACTAATACAAGCTTGACTCAAATGTAACACTTTTTTAATTGTGCAACATTCCTAGTTCTGGGAATTTCAGTCCCATCTAACTTTTCCAACTTGTAAGTGCCTTTGGATAATAGTTGTTTAACTTTGTAGGGGCCTTCCCAAGTTGGAGCCAACTTTCCCGGAGGCTCTTGTCCGATGTTTCAGAGTTACTTGAATTCTTCTGAGTGCAAAAACCCAAAGTACATGGGGCAGTTCATCGACCCAGCCAGTTCGTTTAATTCCCAGTTTTGCCTTGATCCCTTCTTTGATTGTTATGTTGGTCCTCTATACCTGACCATCGGCTTGCGGGTGAGCCATGGAGGTGAGAACTTGAGTTACTTGAAGTTTTTTTTAGCCACGTTTACAATCCACTATCCACGAATTGGGTCCTATTATCACTGACCAATTTTTGTGGGAGGCCATAACGACAGAAAATGAACTCCCATATAAATTTCTTAACGCTTGATGAAGTGATGGATGTAACCAGCTTAGCCTCTACCCATTTGGTAAAATAATTTATAGCCACAATCAAGAACTTTACTCGTCCTGGGGCTTCAGGGAATGGACCCATGATGTCGACCGTCCACTTTTAGAACGGCCAGGCATATGTTACCGGCACCAAATCATTCTTCGGACGTAGCGTATTAGGAGCGTGATGTTGACAAGAATTACACTTTCTAATTTCTTGTACAACATCCATGTGCATCCCCGGTGAATAGTATCTGGCGTTCATGAGTTTTGCTACGACCATTCTTGGGCCCGCGTTAAGACCACATATACCTTCATGAAATTCCCTTATCAAATAATTCGCATCCTCGGCGTCCACACATCTCAGAAGTGGACTGAGGAAGGATCTTCTTTATAGGACACCATCATGCATTTGGTAGTTCAAGGCCCTGTGTCTTATCTTTCTCGCCAAGGCTTTCACTTCCGGGATTGGCGTCATCCAGGATTCTACGCCTGTTTGAATTATAAAAAGTTGGTTCTACAGAAAAGATGGCCGATCGAGGACTTCAATACGAATGTCTTTAGCGAAGTGCTCAAAGTTTTTTGAAGCTGACTTGCTAAAGGCATCTGCCGACTTGTTTTTGCTTCTTTTTATGTGAATGACTTTGCACGAAGAGAATTGAAGGACCAAGTCCTTTTCTTGTGAAAAGTACGAAGCCATTACATCGTTTTTTGGTTCATAAGTTCCAATGATCTGTCTCGCGATCAACATAGAGTCTATTCTCGCTTCTAAATGCTTAACCCCATGTTTCTTGGCAATCTTCAAGCCTCTTAAGAAGGCTACATATTCAGCCTCATTGTTGGTACTTTTAAAGTCCAACTTTATGGTGTAAGTGAATTCGTGGCCTTCCGGATTAACCAACCTAAGGCCCGCGTCAGTGAACAATGGCCAAACTTGATTTTGTTCAGGAGGTGCTGGGGTTTGTTGTTCAACTAAGCATTCTTCTTCATTGTGTTGCGGGACTTAGGTAACGAAGTACACAAAAACTTGGCCTTTGATTGCTAGTCTGGGTTTGTACTCAATTGCATGTTCTCCTAGTTCGATGGCCCATTTCGCCAATCACTCAGTCAGCTCTAGCTTGCTTAACACTTTATTCAACTTATACCCCGTGAACACATTAATGGGATGGCAGAGTAGACCGGTGTCATAACCAGTTCTTCAAGCATTCAATACCTGGTTTCCAGGCCTGTCAACATCCTACTGACATAGTAAATTGGTGTTTGAACATTCATTCTGTTTGTCAGTAGCACGACTCCAATGGCGATGTCAGACGCCGATAAGTATAGTGTTAGAGGCTCTCCCGCATGTGGTGTTGTTAGGGTAGGAAACTCCATTAGACACTTTTTGACTTCGAGTAATGCTTGTTTAGCCTCTGCGGTCCACTTAATGTGTGCTTTCTTTAGGCAATTTCTCAAAGTTAATACGAATGGGTAAGATTTGGCCGCATGATTGGCTAAGAAACTATTTATGACCACAAGTCTTCCATTCAGCGTTTGCACTTCTTTGAGGGAGGAAGGGGAAGGCATGCGGGCCACTGCCTGAACCTTATCTGGGTTAGCTTTTAAGCCCGCACCCGTTACGATGACCCCTAAAAACTTTCCCTCTTCCATTCCGAAAGAACACTTACTCGGATTAACTTTCATGTTGATACTTCTCAAAGTATCAAATGTTTCTTATATGTCTCTCAACATTTGGTCTTCTTCGATGCTTTTTATTACCAAGTCATCCATATATACCTCTAAATTCCGACCATTTTGATTTTTGAAAGCTTAATCCATCAATCGTTGATATGTAGCACCCGCGTTTTTCAATCCAAAGGACATCATAATGTAAAAAAATGTGCCTTGGTTTGTTCGAAATGCTGTCTTGTCCTCATCACCCGTCGCTATGCGGATCTGGTGGTAGCCTTTTAGGCGTCGAGGATACATTTAAACTTGAATGGAGCCACATAATCAACTTTAATATCAAATTCAGGTAATAGATTACAATCTTTTTGACATTACTTAATCAAATCCTTGAAGTCTATGCACATCTGCCATGTTCCGTTACTCTTTGGAACGATGACCGGATTTGCCACCCATGTTTGATACTTGATTACACGAATGATTCCTTCTTAAAGAAGATCTTTTACTTGTTCATTCATAGATTTGGTTTGTTCAGGACCCATCTTTCGCTTCTTTTAGACGATTGGCGTGAATGCTGGGTTCACCCTCAACTTGTGTTCCACAATATTACGCGGGACATCGGCCATGTCCGTGGGTTGCCAAGCGAAGATGTCCATGTTTTTGGCTAGCAACTGCTTCAAAAGTGCCCTTACTATCTCCGAGATACCAGGTCCGATCACAAACGTTTGATCTGGAAATTTTTTGTTCAATATCCTTTTTTCTGGCTCAGTCCTCTAAACTTTCTGGGTATAGACCTTTCTGTCATGAAACAGTGACGGTTAATGCGGATGATTGCTACACCAGTGCGGGTCGGAACTCCTACCGCACCGTGAGCTGTAGAGGGATGAGCATTAAGGTCACCATTTGCCTCGCATTCCAAGATGATGTCATGCTTGGACGTCGCTAGCAAGACCAAAAATTCAACATCCTTAGTTCATGATTGGATTCCATCACTGAGAGTGACTGAAAAAGATATAACCCCTCGCAGGTGCATCACTTCACCGCCAAAACTAGGCATAGGAGCGTCAATTGGTTTTAGTCGCACCTTGTCATGTTCATCAAGTTGCTCAAAACACTGCTCGTACATTATATGTGAAGTGCTTCCAGTATCGAAGAAGACGTAATGCGAACCGATAATGACCTTTGAGGGCGGTGATTATCAACGTATTCTTGTTGAAAGGCCCTTTTTACTCGTGAAAAAATTGCAGGCTTGATTTTCCACTCCTCTTCAATACATTCTCTCCTCAATCCTCCCACCTTATGTCCGCCTTGTATCATGTGAACATTCAAGTCTTTAACTTGTTTCTTGGATGGACCCTGGTTATCACTCACGGGAGCCTTATTAGTCCCTGGGTTTGCGTTTCTTACCAAGTGTCCAAGCATTCATGATTTTACTTCCGCCTCGATCTCACTTTTAAAAGCTATGCATTAATTCGTGTTATGCCCTATGTCATCGTGAAACGAACAATATATTTTAGGATCAAAGGAATGATCTTCTCGTGAGTGGTTGAGGTTTCCCGAAATTTCACGTTCTCATTGGTAAGAATTTCTGAGGGAGTCTTCTACAGTGAAGTCCAGTTGCTAGTGACTCGCGCTACAGAGTTCTGTTTTTTTTATTGCATATCAGAGATCTGGCACCAAACGTCTTTGATTTTTCCGCGGAAGGCTGGAGCCTTGACCAAATTGTTCCTTTAGCATGTCTGTTTGGCCGTGGAGTTTGAAATTCCACTTTTGGGAGATGTTTCTGACTATCAGTAGCCAAAGTCTTTTCTGTCGTTGCGAACAACTTCTCTGCGGACATTATCTCATTCCAAGACGTGGGCATTCCATCCCAGCAGGTAAATTACGAATCAATTCGTTACTCTTTACATTTTTGGGGAAGGCTCCCCACAACATGTCTTCACTTATTCCGCCAATATTGAGACTCTCATTGTTAAACCGAGTAATGAAGTCCTCAATAGCCTCATTATTTCGTCTATCCACGACCAATATCTCAGAAGGATCACGAGTGTGTTTTTTCTACTGACTGAAGTGTTGGGATAATTTGGCAACAAAGTCATCCCAACTTTTGATTTTCCCGTCCGACAATTTTTCAAATCATTCGCGTGTTGCCCCGGTGAATGTTAAAGCAAGCATGTGACACCAGTAAGGAAGAGTCCAACCACTGACTCCTCCTACAACCACAAAGTTCAATAGGTGATCATTAGGATCAGTCATCCCATTGTATTTTCCTATGGATGTTGGAATTTTTGCATTGACTGGAAATGGGCTGTTACAATGCGCGCGATGAATTTCGACTTTTCAGCAAAGGCTGTCGGGCGATATGGCTTAGTGAAGTCATCTTCAGCATCACTATGGTATTCAGCCTGATGAACTATCGCCCGCGGGCGACTGGTTCGTTCTCGCCCATGAAGTCCACTTTTACCGTTGTAATAACTGAATGCCCTGGACGATATGACAGATCGTAACTATCATACTCATCACTGTAGGAGGGCACGCGCATGACCATACGAGGTCATCACACCTTCTCCATTCCTCTCTAGGAGATCTCTCTTTCTGAAGGCTATGACGCATCTGAATCCTCCTCCCCGTTATAGGAGGAGAAGGGGATCTCATGGGAGATTCATCATAAGCTAGAGGACGAACGCGCAGTCACTCTTCACGAACCGTGCGCTCGTATTCAACAGTGACATTTTCCTGCTGTAGACGATACCATTCCTCAGGAGATAAGAGTCTTCTAGCTCTGGAATTCTGATGATGGGATCTTGCCGGCTCAGAATTGTCGGAACCGTCTTCAAGCACTATTTATGCACGAGTCCGGCGAGTTCGACCGTGATACGTCCTAAGTCACCCAGGGTAGGACCTCCTGGTGCCGTAACACGTACGAAGTCACCTGGAGTAGGACCTCCAGGTACTTCAACATCAGTAGTTTGCATAACAGGTGCAGGATTTCCCGTCGGCCCTTCCAGAAATTGACTCATATCGTACGAACCAACAGAAACAAAAGATTATCACAGTTCTGACACAAGCACAGATGGCGCCAATGAAGAAACACAGATATACTCCCCTAGACGGGTCCTAGATCCAATGAGTCCACAAGGTAGGATATGAACAACCAACAATGATATGAGCTCAATCACCCAAAGCCTAGTGACAGAAACTTGCAAAACAGACACCGTGAGAGACGAGTGTCATAAAAAAAAACGAAACATGTATCACTTGACTCGTTTGTACCTTTGGAACAATATTCAACCAACAAAAACGGGTTTTAAGATGGTTAATAATTTTTGAAAAAATTGGACAAAGGTTCTTTATGTAAAGTGTATATATCGAGGTAGACGAATGTTGGCCACTTGTCTTCATTTGGGTTTATATATTATATTGTTTGAACATAAACCCATGTACACGAAATGGTCCATTAGTTAATTTTGAACTAACGAATGGCCATTCAATCGTGTATTCATCCGTTAGAGAAAATTAACGAATCAACCCTTAAAGTAATTATCTTAACGAATAACTCTCTATTCGTTAGTCAATATTTATCTCAATCATAGCAAACGATCTTTTTAATTATCAGATAGCGAAAGAGAATAAGGTAATAACGAATGTTGCCATTATTTATCAACTACCCAACGATTGATCATCATTCATTATCTATTACATTAACGAATGGGTTCCTTTCGTTACAACAGTGTAACGAATAGGATTAAATAAAAATGTAAAAATGTTTTAATATTTTAACATTCCAACCATAAAATATATATCAAAAAGCCATGTTTTGATAAAATTTACCTTAAAATTTTTACCACAAAATGTAAAAACCAATACTTTAACGTGTTTTACATGAATATACAGTGGGAAACTCTTTTTGTATTTTCTTTTTTAAAATTACCACTTAGCTCGGGAATTGAAAATAAAGCAGTTGTAGTTTGAATATTTTCAAATAAAAACAAAACTAAAACTAAAACTTGAATGAAATCTAATCTAAGAAAGTAGTACATCTTTTTGTGAGTTGAGCAGAGAATCATATTGATCAAGAAATCCTCCATAATAGGTTTATTCTTTAGCATTATTATGACTGGTGTTAAGTCCGTCATTGATATTGTTGTCCACTTAAATCTTTTAACAAACTTTCAAGTATTTATGTGATATGATTAAGATTCAATTAAGGAACAGAATGTCAGAAACTATGAGCCTCTAATCTCAGTTCGGCCTTAATTTGATTTTTATCATGTCACCCCAACTTGACTTAAACAATTATGCATGTTGATGAAAATATATGATTTTATAGTATTTGAGCAATCATAGCAAATAATCCCCACAACAAGGTATACCCCCGTTATCAAGAAATACACCAAGATTCCTTTATTGTGAGTAAGTATGCACGTGTTCATCTATTTGGCTTACATACATTGTATCCCCTGGGGTCGGTTTCTTATTGATATTAAGACGCGCACAAGGGATGAACAATATATGACTCACAACGTGTTTGATTAAGTCAATAATGAATTTGTACGAAGTATAACAGTGATCAAGTTTATTGACTTAGGGTTCGCTTTTAAAGCATATAAATATTCATATTATGAATACCTAGATAATAAACCGCATAGAGATTCACAGTGTCCAGAAACTTAATGCATCCAATCAATACTGGATTTGAGTTCATAAGACCATGAACCATTGAAGTGTTTAACCATTAACTAGACGCTTTTATTTAGAATTTTTATTTTCGAAGATCAAGCAAACATAAGGCTTGAGTATGACAGACTATTATATTTTTTCCTTCATTACCAAGACTATTGGAAGAGACTAACATCTCTTTCAATTTGGTAATTTTTTTTTGTTTATATCACTTACTATACCCTAATTGTTTGTTTAAGACATACCAATGTAGTTAACCACTCAGTCTTTTAAGCCTATTTTTATACTGAAATTTTGGAATAGAATGACCAATCATGTTCTCTTTTTGCTTCAAAAACCATTTTTTAGGAGCATAATTTTTAATGTTTTTGAATTTTTGAAATATTTGAATGTTTTTAGATTTTATCTGTACAAACTGAGAGTAAAAATTTTTGTGGTTTCCCTTTTTTTCCCCTAAAACCCAAAATATTAAAGAAAACAAAACAAACTATATAAATAAACAGATCCAGCGGAGACGCAGTGGGGCCTGTAGCTCAGAGGATTAGAGCACGTGGAAAGAAAAATGATTATTCGAGGTTTCAGATATCAGTAAGAGATTTTAAGCCGTTTAAACCAAGAAAAAAAATTTAAATATCATTTTATCAAATGCTTTGTTAAAATGGCGCGCCTTTTGGTAGTCACGAATAAAATGATAACGAATGTCAATATGTTTCGTTTTAGACTGGTGCACGGGGTTCTTCCCGATACGAATAACAACAAAGTTATCAATAAATATTGGAGTAGTAAGAAACTTGAAACCGTAATCCCGCAGGTGTTGCTAGATCCATAGGTACTTTGAACAGAAACTCGAGGCTGCCACATATTCGGCTTCTGTTGTTGAAGTCGAGACCGTTGTCTGCCTCTTACATTGCTAGGAAACAAGCCGACTTCGTAGAAATTGACTACCCGCTGTTGTAGACTTGAAGTTGATCTTGCATCCTCCGTAGTATGAATAGCAAAAAGCAGTAAGATCGAAACTATCGTCCTTGGGATACCATAACCTGATGTCAGGATTACCCATCAGATAGTGAAATATAGGTTTCACCGCCACAAGATAAGTCACTCAGGGACTCGCTTGATACATGCACACAAGCAAACAACAAACATTATATGAGGACGCGATGCAGTTAAGTACATTAGAGAAAATATCATATCTGGTTAAAGGTCTGATCAACGGTATCTTCCAGTTCGTCCAGTGACAATTTGTGACCCACATGAAGGGGAGTTGAAGTGACTTTTCCTGTCGTTATCTTAAATCGGCTCAAGACATCGTTCACATACTTCGTCTGATGAATCAAAAATCCAGCTTTAGACTATTGAACCTGCAACCCTAGAAAGAAATTCATCTCCCCCATCGAGCTCACCTTGAACTTGGTTTGCATCGACTTTTTGAAATCCTTACATAACTTGTCGTTTATTAAGCAAAATTTAATGTTATCGACATAAATCTGGAAAAAGGAGCAGATCTTCTCCGACAGTGTTGTAAAAAATGGTGCAATCCACATTTCCTCGTTTGAAGCCACTATCCGTAACATGGTCAGCAAGTGTACCGTACCAAGCTCTCGGGCTTGGTGTAGACGATAAAGAAACTTGTTTAATTGGTAAAATCGGTTTGGATAATCAGGATCATTAAAACCAAGAGGCCGTTTCACGAACACCTCTTCATGAATTTTCCCTTTAAGAAACACACTCTTAACGTTCTTCTAATATATTTTAATGTTCTTAAAGGCTGTTTAGGCCAAAAATATGCGTATAGCTTCTAGTCTTGCAACATGAGAATACACTTTGGTGTAATCTATGACTTCTTGCCGATGAACCCCTTTCACGACTAAACATGCTTTATTTCTCATAATGACCCCATGGTCATCCTCTTACATTTAAAAACCCATTTACTCGCGATACGCTTCTTAACCCGATCCGGTTTATCGCTGAGATCCCGTATACCCAATCAAATAAACTGTTGCAATTCCTCTTGCATTGCCTCAACCCATGAAGTCTTCAAGTGCCATACGAACACTTGTCGGCTCCATTTGAGATAACAAGCAAGTGTATTTAGCAATACTCATAATTTCTAATGAATTCATATCAGCATACGCACACAATATATTAGTATCATTTGCATTAGCAACCTGATGTTGCGTACGAATGCCTAAATCGAAATCACCAATGATGTTGTCCTAAAAATGATACGTCTGAATCCGAAGTGCTGAATTGTCAGGTACAACAACATGATCACTTAAATTTGATAGATTGTCTTCAACTACAATCTCATCCACATTATGAGATGATTCGCCAACGATACCTCAGTAACCTCGGGATTATCATTAAATGGAGCAGAATAAGAATCTTCAAAATGACCATCATCCAAAGATACAAAAACTGCATCAGATTTTTTCAGGATGATCATGGTCAAGTGCATCCCTATAACTAGAAGCTCTTGGTGTGAAAACTTTTGATCTTCCAAGTAAGCATGCACCAAGTATTCAGTTGGTTCTTAAAATGAGGAAGAAGATGAATTAAATAATCCCTCCTAATCAAACCTCCAATCAGGACCCTTGCCAGCAGGAGGTGTAGTGTATGTTTGACAATCAACATGGTACCACTCTTCTACACAATCCGAAGAGAATTTAAAGACACGTTTCTTAGGCGATGCATAGCCTAAATAATATCCTCAATCACTTTCTCATCGAATTTTCTAGCATAACGTTTTAACAATGTGCAAGGACACCCGAAAGGCTCAAGGAACTTTAAAGTTGGTTTGTGGTTGTTGAGAATCTCATAAATTGTCTTTTGTAGCTTTTTAACTGTCAGAACACAATTGAGCGTGTAACAAGTGGTGTTCACAGTTTCATTCCAGAATTGAACAGGAAGCTTTGAATCTACAAGCATTGTTCTTACCGGTTCAATCAATGTTCGGTTCTTCCATTCAGCAACACCGTTTTGTTGTGGTACATATGGAGTACAATATTCTCAATGGATACCTTTCTAAATACAGAAAAAGTCCAATATAGTGCTTTTGAACTCCGTACCATTATCACTCTGAATGCTTCTGTTGGGTACTATATTTTAGACCGACGCATCAAATCATTTCTCGTTTATAATAAGAAATTAAAGAAATACAACAATATATTATAACGAGTAGTTGAAGCATTTGTCGGGTGAAATATTATTTTATATTTTATTCCTTTGGTCTTATCCAAGTGGTGGTGGAGTAAGACCAAGAAACAAGACTAGTATAAATAGATGATTTAGGTCATTTGTTTATGTTATGTGTGTATTATGAGATATTTCATTGTATTGAGAGTTCGCCCCCGGGGAAGAGCTCTCCCTGGGTGGCCTTTCCTTTTTGAGTATGTATGTATGAGTGTTCTTAATTAGAATCATTAGATTAAGGAAATTATGCTACTACATCTATCTTTTGTGTTTTGATTACAGTTTTTCATCCTATTATTGATTGTTAATCGAATCGAACTTTCCACATCCATCCATTATTATCATTCAAGAGTGAAAATTAGTTGCGATTCAATCTTGAAACCGAGCTCGTTTATAGATGTCGGTTCACGACACACGGTTTCGCTTCGGGGCTCGGTTTTCTCAGTTGGTATCAGAGCGAGCTTATTGAGTCGTTCAGACTAACCGCTGAATGGATTCAGGTCGCTCTTGAATCCGCCATGGACGTTAAACAATGAAGTTTGTTGATGTTTTCATGGGGTTTTCCATGGATTTGGATGACTGTTGAAGATTGAAGGATTATAGATGTGGATTAATGATTGGGTCGATGATTCGTTCGAAGATTCAACGTCAATTTCATGTTTATGCTTTTAGCTTCGTCCAGATCTACAGTTTTCGGTTCATTTTTGTTCGAATTTACTTGATTCTATAATTCTGACTACTTGATGAAATTGAGGAATGATTGATAATAGAAGGATGATTTCTTGATGATTTGATGAGATTTACATGATTAAATTCGTGTATCAAGTGCCTAATTTCTAATACAAGAAATTAGGGTTCTTATGTTTAAGATTTGAGGAAAATGATTATTGTTGTTCGAGCTGAAGAGATTATTATTCATGAAGACTTATTTTGAAAATTTAGGGTTGCTACAGTAGTTCGTGTTACTGTTCACGAGTTGCTACAGTGTCGTTTTGCTGTGCACGAACAGTTGTTGATTGTTAACGGGTTGTTTTTTTGTGTTCGAGCAAATACAGATCAAGGATTGAGTGACCAACTACTGTTTTTACATTTGAAATTTGGTTATTAGTTGCTGAAAGTTGCAGCTGATATGTTACAATAAACGTAAACAAAAGCTGCTGCTAATTCAGTTTATTCTCGAGCATTCAGCTGCGAAAATGATAGAGTTCGAGTGGTTATTTGCTGATATGTTTACTGTTGCTGCACGTTTTAATTAGCTGTTGCTGCATATTTTATATTGGGTTGATTTGTTGCTGTTAAAATCGTGCTATTAATGTGCTAGAATTGATGTTAACGAGCTGAGTATGCTATTGAATTTGTCGCTATTTCTGCTACACTATTTTGCCATGTGTTGTTGCGGATTCGTGTGGACGTCAAGGTTATTTTGCTGATTTGGTACAATTGTTACAGCACCTACTGGATTATGTTTGATGCAACTGATTAACAAGTTATTAACGAACTTAAGCTGCTGATATGAGGTTATGTTGTTGCATTAACGAACAATTGATGCTGATTATTTGATGTTAATGTGCTAAAATTGCTCTGAAAACGTGTTGAAAACATGCTAAAATTGTTGTCAAACGCGTTGTTAACATGCTGAAATTTGCTAATTAAAATGAGTTGTTAACGAACTGATTGTGTTGTTGTTTTTATTTTTGATATTGCTGATTTTGCTTCTAAGTTTGCTGATATGAAAGTGGTGCCGAGCAGATTATTATTCCAACAACTGTTAACGAATTGATTATGCTGCTGTTTTAATTGTTGATATTGCTGATTTTGCTTCTGAGTTTGCTGATATGAAAGTGGTGCCGAGCAGATTATTATTCCAACAGCTGTTACAACAGATTACTGCAGGGGTAATTTTGTACTTATGCGCTGAAAAAAGTTTATTTTGCGGATACAGGCTGATTCTGAACACTTAATTGCTGCTGAAACGAAGACTTTTAATAGAAAAGTTAAGTATTGATTATCCGAGCAAACTTTAACCCCGAGCATATAATCAATAATTTCTCCGAGCACATCCCTTGAAGCCCCGAACACTTAAGTATTGTTTCGAGCATAAAGATTTCTAGCCCCAAGCACAAGGATAAATTTTTTTAAGGCTTCGAGCACCTAAAATTGGCATCGAGCGTATCATGTCTACTCTCAAGCACATAACCTTTGTCTCGAGTACATGTGAAGATCCCCTAGCATGATTTTCCAGAACATATTTTTAACCCGAGCACCATTCATACTAAAGCACAATTCTCTTTATCTCGAGCAAATGTGTAAATTCTTGAGCATGTCTTGTGAAGGTTTTTAAAGGAAAATGTTAAGGCATATTCACGAGCATGTCCTTTGCTCGAAAGAATGTCCTTTGCTCGAGAGCATGTCGAGTTGACTTTCAAAAGTCAAACGGCCAGGATGAACAAAATGATGTATACTTGCTTATCCGTTCTTAATGAAAAATGTTTGCCCAAGTATGAGTGACCGTTTGGAAGGGACATTTCTGGTCAACTCAGCCGTTGACTATGTTGGGTCAACGAGGGGCATTTTTTTTCATTTTTGAGCAAGAATTGGGCAAAAATCACGAAAATGTCACTTCAACAATGTGATTTATCAAGATCATTTCAAGAGTTGACCATGTCAAATGTCTATTTTCAACCACAAAAGGTATTTTATTTAGTTTGTTTATTTTGAATTTTATCAACAATTCTTGATAGGTATCGTCAAGATTGTTTGAATTAAAGATGTTCACCCAAACTTGGTTTAAAGACACATTCGTTTATGACATTGCAACAAAATTAGGGGAGAAAAATTATATGGAATTTCATTAAAAATTTTGGTCGAATCTGGTGAAAGACTCATTTTAAAGAATATTTTGAGTTTATTTCCTTTTGTGGTTTCGGATTAACTCGTTGTTGATAATTGAAGTTTGAATCCTCGATCTTATGCCAATAAAACTATATCCAAAGAGATAAGGAGAAGATGATTTGTAATGAACAATGGGAGACGCTTATTGTGAGGGGGAGAATTTCTATGAAAGGCATCGGGTTATGAGGTGATCGTGTAAATGAATCGATGGCATCGGTCTAAGGGGGAGATTGTTGGGTATTATATTTTAGAATGACACATCGAATCGTTACTCGTTTATAAAAAGAAATTAAAAAAGACAACAAGATATTATAATGAGTAATTGAAGAATTTGTCGGGTGAAATGTTATATTATATTTTATTCCTTTGGTCATATCCAAGTGGCGGTGGAGTAAAGACCAAGACACAAGACTAGTATAAATAGATGATTTAAGTCATTTGTTTATGTTATGTGTGTATTGTGAGATATTTCATTGTATTGAGAGTTAGATCCCGGGGAAGAGCTCTCCCACGGTGGCCATTCCTTTTTGAGTATATATGTATGAGTGTTCTTAATGAGAATCATTCGATTAATGAAATCATGCTACTACATCTATCTTTTGTGTTTGGATTACAATTGTTCATCCTATTATTGATTGTTAATCGAATCAAACTCTACACATCCATCCATTATTATCATTTAAGAGTGAATATTAGTTGTGATTCGATCTCGAAACCGAGCTCGTTTAAACATATCCGTTCACGACACACGCTTCCGCGTCGGGGTTCGGTTCTCTCAGCTTCTTACTTTATGTTTATTAAATGATTCAATCTTAGTGATTACGTTCTGTACAAGAATTGTAATCTGATCTTCAGAACTCATAAATAACCTCCACGAGTATCTCGAATAGTCATCAATTACGACAAACAGAATCAGTATCCAGCAGTACTCGCACGATTCACAGGACCAAACAAATCTATATGAATTCCTTCTAGTGGAGTATCAATGGAATTAAATAACTTCGTCGGGTGTGACTTCTTCTTCTGTTTGGCCTTCTTGCTTGCAACATGTGAAACCCCTTCCACTAAATTATTCGCCATCAGATGGTTCATCTTTGTGACATGAATGTGACCCATATGCATTTGCCACAAAATTGAGTATACTTAGTTGCCTTAGAGATAAAACACGTTTCAACAGAGGTTTAAGTCCATACTTTAGTAATCATGTTCAGTTATAAATAACATTCTACCTAGGAGATCGCATAATAACCATGTATTCTGAATGACATATCCTGGATTGAGTATTATACACTCCCTGTCGGTAAACACGGTGGTATACTATTTGTCACAAATTTGAGAAACACTGAAAAATTTGTGATCCACCTTGTCACAATAATTTACTTTTTCAACCGTTATACTACCATCTGACACATCTCCTTCCTTGGTTATCATGTCCCCTGAATTACTCGCAAAAGCCACATTACCCCTTGAATATTCTTCACATTTGTGAAAAGGTTAATGTTGTCAGTGATGTGACGAGAGCATCCACTATCTGTAATCCAGTTTTCTCCCGAAATAGTCTTGGATAAACGCTCATCGATTTTGCCATATGTAATATCCAGAAAATTCTAAGAATAATATTTAATATATTATTTATGATGGAAAAGTTTACTTGAGTTGGTAGAGAAATAAGAAAATAATAAAGATGGAAGGATAAGTAGGCTATTTAGATGGAATTAGATATGGACCAAGAAAGAAATATGGGCTTAAGATCCATGGGCTTAATGGAGTATAAATACCCCTTAATCCCTAATCCTTTCCATTTCCACCCATCTCTACACCATAGCCTACATATTCAAAAACACACACTTAAGTCAAACACTCTCTACACTAATCCTTTCAACGATCCGAGACCAACCGAATGTAAGAAATGATTTATCTCAGCTGGGCCAACATATTAGAACCTGACACCGCAGCCCCATGATGCTGTATGAGCCGTTTGGATCTAGATCTAGCTTCATTCAGGTATTTAATCAACCAAAAATGATCTTAAGGACCACCTTAGCTCAGATCTGGACGCCTCGAAGCTACCTAGACTATAAACGATCAAAATCCATTCAACCATGGTGGTTAACGGCGGCTGACGGAGAGGGAATTGATGAAAAACCTCAAAAACGCGTATATGAACGTTGAACAGTGCTTATACTGCGTATATGTATGGTAGTGTGTATGTATAACCACGCATATGTATAGCAGCGTATAACTAGGAAACGTGTATGTAGACAACGTATAAGGTTGGACAACGTGAATGTATCTGAAACGTATAAGTGTGAGCCACGTATATGTATGCATGACATATATGTATAACTTATACGCCATATATCACTTATACATTGGGATAGACTTATACGCTAAAGACGATTTATACGTGGAAAAAACTTATGCGCCGTAGCAGCTTATACCCCCATAATACACTTATACGCCATAATTAATGATTTTATGAATAAGCGAGCGATAAACAACGTATACGTACGTAAATGATAGACACGAACTTGAATGAAATATGAAATAATTAATAATGAAAGGTGACGTTTAAAATGAATATTTGAATTGATTAATAATTTAACTTTGATTATTTGATGAGGTTTTTAGTAAAGACTTATTAATGAAAATAACACATTTCATTAACCCCAGCCAGGGACTCTGCCCCTTGGACCCCTCTAGGGTCTGCCGCCCCTAGGACCCCGCTGCCAGGGGCGCTGCCCTTGGACCGACATAGCTAGGCATAACTAGAAGTAGTGTATTGATACCATGATAAATACACAGTTAGCCGCGCACATCTCAGGAAGGGCATAATAGTAAATTCATAGAGGAAACGTTTGCAGGTGAGTTTCTAGCCCCATTACTGTTTATGTTTTCGGAGTTATGTGCATACTCTATGTGAATAGTTAATACACTTACCTTAAGTGGTAAGTGTATGTCATATATGATATGTGTGATAGTTATTGAAGTTATGAATGAATGCTTGTCGGTACGTGAACGATATTCGGATATTGCACGTATCGCCAAGGAAGGTAAGTGTTAGAATATGTAATTCTGTATAAAGCAGTATATGTATGAAATCGTATGAATGATAGTATAGAGGTATGGTTGTACGAATGTAGGGAACATACACTAATAATATCTGCGGATGTAGGGAACATACCCTAATAATATCTACAAATGAAGAGAACAGTATCTGCGAATGAAGGGAACATGCCCTAATAATGTCTACGAATGTAGGGAACACACCCTAATAATATCTGTGAGTGTTGTAGGGCGAGATACTCTTATTATGTATATGAATGTATGTACGAAAGAAGGAATGAAAGTATGAAAGCATGTAAGAAAGGTGACAAGCTAATTATGTTATATGTGTCTTTGGATACGTTTATATGTATGTCTGTGAATGTATTGTATGTTGCCTGATTAATTAGAACTCACTCAGCATAGCTGACTATTAGTATGCACGCAGGTAAATTGACTGAGGCAGCTAGCTTGAGGAAGACACATGACAGGATTTGAAGAGGCTGGCATCTGAAGATCTGTCATGATGTTTGTATAAGATATTTTAAGTTATGTTTTAAAGAAAAGTTAGTAATGTTATGCAATGAATGTTTGAAGTTTTATTTATTCCATGAAAGTTTTATTTACCACTGACATTTAGATATGTGTTTATACGTAAATCAAACACCAGTGTAGGGCACCGGGACCGGGGCCTTACACCATTCATGCAAAGGAACTTGTGTAACAACTCGGGTTTTCATATAAGATGTTATATACCAATACCCGATGTCACACCCCAAAAAAGGCGTCGGAACATGCCAGGGTGCAACGGATTTCTCAAGAACACAATACACTATTAAAGTGACAATATTTAAACAACTCATTAATTTCATTCAACCATCAAAAGTAACACATATTGTTCATACAAAATAACACCAAATATAAGAATTTAATTGTTCATTCTTGTAATAACCTAAACAGCCTCAAAATAAGATAGCATCTTCAAACTCCAATCAACCAATAATCAAACCTGTAACAATGCATAAAATAATATTTTCAACGTGAATGTTGGTGAGCAATTTCATTGTTTTGAGTATATATAATATGAGTCAAAATCCACAACTTGTATATGAAACTATAAAACAATTACCGGTATATAAATCATAAGTAAATGAGGATCCTTTCTAATCGGTAACAACCAACATACTTGGATAATCAGGCCCTATTCTACTAGCACAGGGCTAAATTAGTTAGGGGTGCGTAAGATCATAATTATTGAGGCTCAACAACAACCTACAAATAAACACTCGTACATGTAAAGCATATGAAACATATAACACACAATAGAGCAAGTATTCGAAGTATCATACACCCTAGAGTTTGTGGTTTGAGGATAGAGTATTATAAATTATTCTTGTTTTGAATAAGTATGCATGTTACTCCTCAAAGTATAAAAGTGAAAACGGGGGATGAAATGTACTCACGTGAAATATGTAACTTGAAGGATTAGTTTGTGATAAAATGGGAAATTAAGTTCAACGAGCAAGACCTAGATTAAAAGGGTCTTGAGTTAGTAGATGGTCTTGAAAGCTTTAACGTAGAATAACATGACAAGAAAGATAAATAACTAAAGTCTGAGGGTTAAAATGAAAATATTAAAGTAATGGTTTTTGAAAAGTAAGTTTACTCGAAATCGGGTATCGTTATTTTATTCATTAGTTTTACTTAACCTTTGTTAAGTAAATATATTTGGGTATAATTGCAATATTGCAGAGTTAAATAGATACCAAAGCGAGATTTTACGAGTGTTTGGATTTGTAGGTTCGAGTCTTGATAATTGGCCAAGCCAGAAGCCGAGATTCCAATGTGATAAGTGTTATGAGATTACTCAATGAAATCAAAAGAAAGTTAACCAAGTATGTAGTTCTGTTAAGAAGAACCTCAACGTCCGTTAAGCGAGTGTTAAGATAAAGTTGGATCCGACAAAACCAAG
The DNA here is from genome assembly GCF_021521415.1 of Bidens hawaiensis. NCBI lineage: Eukaryota > Viridiplantae > Streptophyta > Magnoliopsida > Asterales > Asteraceae > Bidens > Bidens hawaiensis. The sequence continues at coordinate 77,677 of NW_027498514.1, forward strand.
TATTTTGAGAAAACAATTAAAATTAGTTTATTATATAGTTTTAAAGAAAAATATGAGATTCGGTGGACCAAAAAACAACTAGTGTGTCTTAAGTGAGTAAACTCGGTTTAGTTCGGTCTAGGTTTGGTCCTTGACTCGGAATAAGACTGAGGATGGCTACAACATACCCAATAGCATAGAACTTATTAAAAGAACTTAGAAATGATAATACTCAAGTCTTACATACAACATGTTAATAATAAAGTATTTAAACAAGAGTACGGTTATTGTTTCGGTCCATGACTCGGAATGAAACCGAGGATGGTAGCCACATACCCAATACCATAGAACTTAATAAAATGATTTCGAAACTAAATTATTTAGAAACTAAACAACATTAGTTATCTTACATAAATTAAAGTGTTTAACAAGGACTATAATAGTCCTCCATGTAGCCTTGCCTAGCAATACACCTAAACCGACATGACCGGAGAAGGGAAAGCCAAGGAAACAAGGGAATTATAATTTAAAAAAGCTATAGTAACAAGCTTTGATTAACAATAATTATTTAGAAACAAATATTAGTATTATTTTGACCTTAAGAAGTTAAACTATCATAAGTTTGGAGGATGAATACTTAGATATAGATTGGGGAGAGTTTGAGGTGAATGAGCAAACCATAATGGGATGCATTGGTCTTGTTTATATAGGGAAGGAGCATGGGTTTAGCCATAATGTTTCTTTTAACAAGTTTCATGCATTTGGATAGGTTAAGTTGGTCAAATAAGGTGCAAAACAACAAAGAACGAGTTGGTGATCTACAGAAGCATAGACACGCCGCGCAACCACCATGGCATTGCTGGCACGAGGCGCACCGCCTGGGGTGGGGGTATGTCTTCAACTTTGATTTTTGACGATTTAGGCCCTTGAAATTCGTTTTAAGTCGCTTTTAGCCATAAAAGGGAGTTTTTAGGTACCGAGAAGGATGTTTTTTTGATTTGACATTTGTGTGACATAAATGAAGATAAACCCAATATCTTTTTAATAATGGAGGGTCCAAAAGACCAAAATGGGTTAGGTTTTCGATACAAATACAAGTTAAACCGAAAATGATGAATGTCATAGTCTTCCATACTTTAGGAAATTTCGTCCCAAATTAGGAAGAATCCATAATAAACAAATGCGGGTACTTTTCCTTCATCTCTTCTACTCATTCCAATGTAAATTTAGCGCCACGCCATGTTTTCTAACGGACTTTAACTAAACGGATGCGGCTACGTTTGGTTCGTTTCTCATTGTGATAAAGGATTTCAACGGGTGTTTTCGATCATTTGCAAGGTTTCGTCGATACGCACTTTGTCGAGAGGTATATGAAGGTTACCTTCCGATAAGCACGTTTTGAGGTTCGAGACATGAAAGGTGGAAAGGACACCATTATGTTCTTGCTGTAATTCTAGGTTATAGGCCACTTTCCTAATCCTTTCGAGGATTTTGAATGGACCTACGAAATGAGGTGCTACTTTTCCTTTCTTTCGAAAATGGACTACCCCCTTCCAAGGGGATACTTTGAGAAGGACAAGGTCGCCAACATTGAATTCGAGAGGCTTTCGAAATTTTGTCGGCGTAACTCTTTTGACGACTTCTAGGAGCGAGAAGATTTTTGTGGAATTGATCGATACGATAGGTAGTGTCTTGGACCATCTCGGGGACCGGTGATTTGGGCTTCACCCATCTCGTTCCAAAAAATTGGGGAACGACACTTACAACCATAAAGAGCTTGGAAAGGAGCCATATCAATGCTAGAATGATAAGTGGGATATGAAAATCCCAATTTTTACCAAAATCAAGAACACAAGATCGAAGCATATCTTCAAGGGTTTGGATTGTACGCTCGGATTGGCCATTGGTTTTAGGGTGATAACCGGTGCTAAGATCTAGGCAAGTGCCCAAAGATTCTTGAAGCGATTTACAAAAACGGGAGGTGAAACGAGCATCACGATCGGAAATAATGGTCAACGGAATACCATGACGGCATACAATTTCACGAACATAGATTTGAGCGAGTTGTTCGACATAGTACTTCGCTCGGATCGAGATGAAGTATGCCAGGTTAATCAATCAACGATTACCGAAATACTATCGTTTCGCTTTTGAGTGGGGGTAATTTGATAATAAAGTCCATAGCAATGTCTTCCCATTTCCAAATAGGAATAGGAGGTTGCTCGAGTAAACCAAAAGGTTTTTGATGGTTGGCTTTGACCTTTGAGCAAGTAAGACATTTTGAGACAAAAAGTGCTACATCCTTTTTCATACCCGACCACCAATAAATTGATCGAATATTGAAGTGCAACTTATCGGCACTGGGATGCACGAAATATCACGACATATGAGCTTCGTCGAGAATGAAAGTACGAAATTCATCACGATCGAGAACCCACAAAAGATTGACTAAATAAAGTAAGCCATCGGGTTTGGTTTCGAGTTGAAGTTCGGCTCCACATGACAATTCGTCATACATATTGTCTTCATCAATGGAGGTGCATTGGGCTCGATAGATGCGGTCTTGAAAATCGGTTTGGATGATGATGCTATGAAGCATAACAGATTTGAAATTAAGTTTGCAACTATGGGAATCGGCCACGACATTCGCTTTACTGGGGTGGTAGCAAATTTTAGAATCGTGATCACTAAGTAATTCGGACCATCGACGTTGTCTCATGTTGAGATCTTTCTGAATCACTAAGTAATTCGGACCTCGTTGCATGAGAACACAACCGAGACTTTGGTTGGATGCATCGCAAAATACCACAAAGTCATCATTTCCATCGGGAAGGGTTAAGACGGGAGCATTGCAAAGAATATGATTTAGAGTTTGGAAAGCTTATTCTTGTCCCTTATGAGTTAGGGCAGTGAGGGGTAACACAATTTTGGAGATGTTTAGAATGAATCACCGATGATACCCGGCCAAACCAAGGAAAGATCGGTCTTCCGTGGCTGTGGATAGAGTTTTCCAATCTTTTATGGTCTTGATTTTGATGGGATCAACATGAATACCTTTATAGTTGATGACGTGACCCAAAAATTGAACTTCTTTTAACCAAAATTCACATTTTGAGAACTTGGTGTAAAGTTGTTCTTTTCTTAGGAGGTCGAGAATGGAACATAAATGATGCTCATGTTCGGCTTGGGTCTGGGAGAAGATGATGATGTCATCGATAAAGACAATTACGAATTTGTACAAGAATGGTTTGCAAACGCGGTTCATGAGGTTCTCGAATACTCAATTAATGATAACTCGATCGAAGATCAACTTTGAAAAAACAAGTTGCGCCTTGGAGTTGATCGAAGAGTTTGTCGATTAATGATTTTTTATGGTAAGTTTATTGAGTTCATGGTAATCGATACACATACGAAACGAGCCATCTTTCTTTTCCACGAAAAGGACGGGAGCGCCTCAAGGGGAAGAGCTTGGACGAATAAAACCCTCATCGGATAGTTATTGAAGTTGGTTCGATAACTCTTGCAATTCCGAAGAAGCTTAACGATAGGGAGCCTTGGCTACGGGAGTCGCGCTGGGCACAAGGTCGATTCAAAATTCAACCGGACGAATGGGTAGGAGACCAGAGACGTCTTCGGGGAAAACACCGGGAAATTCACAAACAACAGGAATGTCTTGAATTTTCTTTTCTTCGGGTTCTTTCGCTACCGCTTGGGCTAGAAAAGGAATGTACTTTTGGCTCAAGTACTTTTGAGATCAAGAGCATGACATGAGTTTGAGTTTCTTGGGAGTCGTTTTGCCAAAGACCTTGAGGGTTTTGCCATTAATGAGCAGGATTCGGATGAATTTGTCTTAACAAACGATTTCGGCATGGTGAAAGGTAACCAATCCATACCTACTATGATGTCCAAACTTCCCATTTGCATCGGGATGAGGTCGATTGAAAATTCGCACTTGCAAATAGTGAGAATACATTTTCGAATGATAGAATAGATGGTGATAGAGCTACCATTGGCGAATTCGACAGAAACAGGTCGAGAAAGTCTAGTGCGAGGTATGGCAAGGATATATTCAAATTTGAATGAAACAAAATTCCTATCGGCTACGATATCAAATAAAATTGAAGATAAATGCTCATTTACTAAAAATGTACCGTTCACCACATCGTTGGCAACTTGAGCTTGGTTAGCGTTCATCAAAAACTCACGCCCTTGGTTGTCGTGGTTGACTAGTTGAGCTGGAGGAGGATGAAGAGCTTGCATTTCCTGTGGGATTGGCGGAGTTTGAAGGGCTTGTATCGCTTGAAGCGGTTGAGCCGGAGGAGCCAAAAGTTGCGGGACTTGGGTTGATAGTTTGAACTTGGTAGGCTTGGTTTTGGCCATGATTTGATCTTTGTTAACAAACGCAATTCAAGGATAAGCATTGCAGAAATGATTCGGATTTCCACAATTGAAACAAGCTCTAGGTTGAGGAGGAATTTGAGCAAAAGGCACCGGACGTTTAGGTTAAGTGGAGCAAATCTTGGTGGAGCGGTTGCCCACGAGAGGCTTCCCGATACACGTTGCTAATGTGGCCATAGCGGTTACACTTAGTACATAGGCGGAACGCGGAGTATGAGGGATGATGGCATTGGCAAGTGTTAAACAAAGGATACAAGCCAGAATCCAGTTTTCGGTTTTGAGGTGCTTGGGATTGAGATTGAGATTGAGGTTGAGATGGGTGAGTAATGGCATAGTTTTGGTAGTTAGGTTTGCTTTTCTTGTTGGAGTGGTGGGAAGAGTTAGAGCAGTTTATGGATTGAGGTTGAGGGTCATAATGTGATACACTAGTCTTGTTTATATAGGGAAGGAGTAAGGGTTTAGCCATAATGTTGCTTTTAAGAATTTTCTTGCATTTGGATATGTTATGTTGGTCAAACAAGGTGCGAAGAAAAAAAAAGAGCTGGTGATCAACAGAGGCACGGACACGCCAAGCGAGCACCATGGAATTAATGGCCACTAGGCACGGCGCCTGGGGGGTGGTCTTCAACTTTGATTTTGGAAAATTTTTATGTCGTTTTTAGCCATAAAAGGGTGTTTTAAGGTACCAGAAATGATGTTTTCTTGATCCGACATTTGTGTAACATAAATGTACATAAAACCCAATATCTTATTAATAATGGAGTGTCCAAAAGACCAAAACGGTTCGGGTTTTTGACACAAATAAAAATTCAAATTAAACCGAAAATGACGAATGTCACACCCGACCCGTTTTCGTTTTCGGATTTTAACCAACAAAACATCGCATATATCGAGTTAATACTTTTTTTATTAGTGTTTATTGTATTTATTTAATATATAAATAACTTTCAAATATGTACACTTTCAACCATAATGTATAGTTCAACCCCATATAAATTCCATCCAAGAAGTCCAAGGGTTATTTTGCAAATTTTATCAAACCTTTTATTATTTAATTAATTCAAAACCCAAACCCATGACCCAAATTCATTGACCTATATACCCAAACCCGTAGACCCAAACCCGTAGACCCATTTGATTTCTTGAACAATAAATCACGTGATAAACTTGGAATTGATTGTAGAAAATCGTTTATTTGACTCCAACGACCTACATCGACTATCTAATTTAAGAATTAGGATCATTATGATCTCGTTTATTTGAATAACAAAACCCGTTGTTTATCACAATCGCAATATACCATTATCAGATCATCAAAACACAATTAAACCCTGGAATACCTTATTCTTCAACTCGTGAATCAAACCACATATTAAATAGTACTGCTGTGACTTGTATATACGGTTTATGGTCTTCAATATATCAGGTAATTAATCCATTGAGTATGGTCGTCTTGATATGTTTTACCTTAACCCTAACGTTAATTAAACTATCAACTAACGTATGGACCAATTGAAGATTTCCGGTTCTTGGACAAATTGGGGATGCGCATGTTTCAGCATTTAAATTATAGTTTCTAATCCTAACCAGATGGCACCGCCAGCGCAGCTGGTGGGTGTCGTATGTTACTGATTTGGAAGCCGACTAGGGGCGCGGGTTTGAGCCCCCTTGAACGCGGTTTTTTTTTGTATTTTATTTTTTTAGTTGATTTATTGTTATAATGTATATATATATGTATATATACATATATTTATATAAATGTATGTATTTTAAATATATATTAATAATAAACTTTACCTTAGTAAAACCCGCCACCACCATTGAGGATTTCTTCTTTGACGTTGAACGCTTTAATAAACTTTTATCTTTAATATATACATATTAGTTGTTTTCAAACAAAAAAGTATAATAAACATATTAAAATGGTTAACTATATTTTTACCGTTAAATTCTCATTCAAAATTTAAAATACATTATTGGTTGATATTATATCAAATTACATATTACTATTTATTTTAAATGATTATAAGTATATCTTGCAATATATTTATTTAAGCAATATTATCACATATATTAAAATTAGTTAAACATTTATTTATTATATATAATCCAATGCATATTTATTTTGTTATTATTATTATTATAATTTATTTAATATACTTATATATTTATATCATATTTATCAAAATATTATGTCTTTTATTATAATCAAATCATTTTAGTTAAATTGTATATTTAATCATTTATTTATTTAGATTTTATTTTTTCGAGCATATCTTATATTATTTAATTATTTAATTATATATTTTATCAAGAATAATTATTGGTGAATTTATAATTTATAAGACTAATGACTCTAACTATATATATCTATCGTTCAAATCAACAACATTAGAATCCCAAACTTAACTCAAATCACATCAAAATCTTAATTTATCATGTTATGTTATATCATTTATAACTAATTTATATTATTATAGTTAAGTAGGAATCCTAGACGGTATATATCTAAAGATTTATCTTTCTCACATCATCACTTTTATTTTATTCATCCGATCAGGTGAGTATCCCATTCCCCCTTTTTACACTCATTTTGTACTATTTTTGGGACATATGCGTTACTATTTATTTCCCAATTATTTAACACGCTAATTCATCATGCTTGTATACTCTATTTGAATCGCATTCGGAGAGGTCCTGCATAACTCATAACAGTATGATCAAAAGACCGTCGTAATAGCCATCGTCCAGTTTATCTGGCATCGTGCTCATCGACAACTCATTTACTTGCTTATTGGTCGAATTGCTTAACTCACTTGATACAATTTGCAAATTTATACTTATATTTATTTATTCATAAAATAAGTTGATTTACTCACTCAATCATGTGTTGACAAAATCTTTTGTATTTTGATGCATTTGCAGGTTACCGCATGTTATAATTCTCAAGATTGTTTGAAGCAACTTAGGATGCATGTTAGAGAAGAAGATAAAAGAATGTAGTTTTGGATGTTTGTTTTACTTGTTTATTTATGAATTTTATGTACTATGATTATTTGAATTTGTTGTACTATTTTAATTGGAATAATAGATATTGTAATTTTAATTTTCCATGATAGTACCTTGAGAGTCGTGAGCAATCAGCTCACGCCCCGACATTTCCGCCTTAGGTTGGGGTGTGACAGATGCCCCAGATTTATATTTATTTACCTATTATCTAATACGCAACTTTCAAGTTTTGTCACTTGTGTTTAACAATTTATACCTTACTTGTTACATTCTTATATGCTTTATTTGAATTGCATTCGGAGAGGTCCAACATAATATTAGAAGCGCATGATCATACGACTGCCATAATAGCCATCGTCCAGCTATCTGGCATCCTGCTCATCGACAACTCAGTTACTTGCTTAATGGTTGAATTGATTATCTCACTTGATACAGTTTGCATATTTATACTTATATTTATATATTCACAAAATCCGGTATTTTACTCGCTCAACCTCGTGTTGACAAAATCTATTGTATTTTTATGCATTTGCATGTTACCGCATGCTATGATTATCAAGATTGTTTGTAGCAACTTAGGATGCATGTTAGAGAATAAGATACAATAATTATTTTTGGATGTTTATTTTACTTGTTTATTTATGAATTTTATGTATTATGATTATTTGAATTTGTTGTACTATTTAAATTGGAATAATAGATATTATAATTTTATTTTTTCAAGAGAGTACCTTGGGAGCTGTGAGCAATCAGCTCATGACCTGGCATTTCCACATTAGTTTGTGGTGTGACAGATTGGTATCAGAGCCGAAGATTTAAAATATGTCGTTAGTGGTGCCGTAGTAACATGCTTATGAGCCCCATACATGCTTATTTGTTTACCTGATGTGTTATATTTAATTATTTACAGTTTACATAATTACTTGCTAGAATTGGTACTTATTAATTTAAATCTTATTAGATTGCCTTTTTATTTTCAGGAATTTCCTAGCTTTTTTATTTTGCTCTTTTTCACTTTAAAGTAGGGAGTGTGACAAGATTCCCCGCCATAGTGGAAATTGTCATGTGACCGACACTTTAAGCGTTTAACGTAACCGGTCAAACGGTTACACCCTTTATTGTGTTGTATTGTTTTAAATTGTCTAGTCGGGTGTACAACCCATGGGACGCCATGGACATGTCAACTGTTCATTTGCACAATTTGTTATATTTGCGATATTTTGTTGGAATTATCATCCGTGGTGATAAACGAAAATTTTCAACTAGTTATGCTATAGTTCGTTTATTCGTTACTTAGTTTGGTCGGTTAAATCGCCATGTAACACTCATGGGCTGAAAAACTTAATTAATTCGTTAATTCGTTAATTAAGTTGGGTGTTAGAGCATTTTTTCTATCGCTAGGTCTTGGATTAAATAAACGAGTTAAAGGAGCTAATATTGTTAGACATATTGTAAGGAACTTATAATTTGGTAAACGTATAAGCTTATACGGGCGTATAATCTTATACGCCACACCCCACTTATACGGTCCATAGTGTTTTAGTATAAATAGGAGACTTTCATGTCATATTTGCAATTTCAGTTATTCACAATCCTAGAGAGTCATATCTTGTAATCTTGATAGCTTTCATGTCCATATGAATAATAGAGAGAATATTTGTGTGAATTGCATGTGTTTATCTATTTGATAAGTATTTCCGCCATTAATCATCATAGAGTAAACATATCTTAACAATAGAAAATTGCTCCCCAAATGGAGTTTTGAAGCATTAAGTAGAAACTATATAAAATAATACACTTGGGACCACCAAAATTTATTAATTAAAAGAGTTATTAGTTAATGGATAAATTAATAATTATTAATTTATATATTAAATTAATTAATTTATATAAATTTATTAATTTTCGCTGGTCCCTTGATTTCAGCTGGATCTTACTTAATCATGTCATAACTCACACAAATAGATGTGTCGACAAGAGAGTTAATGACGGGTTGCTATATTTAGAAAGATGACCGTTTGTTAAAGGCGGAATCAATAACAAACATACGAATGAGATTTAGGGTTGCTTAATCAGTATTTAAAGGTAACCAACACAAACAAGATTCACTCAAAAGATTTCCATTTATATAATATCAATCATACAAACGATAATCTATTTATGGTTTCTTGAAGGAGGGTTTTTCCGTACGAATCCTAGGACAGCCGTCACACAAAAAATATTCTCTTTCAATTAATGTGTCGTTCTCTCTGTCTTTGGCGGCGTGCCCTAAAACATTCTATTTATAGGCCTGCCACCCTAGGACAGCTGTCATTCCTTCTAGAAACCCCAAACATTAATACATATTCAAATTACATAATCAGAAAATATTCTAAGTGTAAAACAAGTCTTCCGGGTAGGCTTTGCATCAATCTTCATTTTCCGAGTAGGCTATGTACACTGCCATCCTTCACAACTTGGTAACATAGAAGTGTGCCCGGGATCAGTTTACGGGTAGACTTTACTTGAAGAGTATTTTACCAAGTAAAATACTCACCGGGTAGACTTCAGTCTTCTTGACTTTGCCGGACTTTGCCCGACAAACCCTTATGAGTAACCTTGTTCTTCAATGTTCCATTCAACTCTTTGCTATAAAATAACTTATTAGCAAAGTGCACTCGGCAGTATTGTTCATTTGTTGAGTTGAACCTTGCTCGATATTACTTAAAGATATTCCAATAAATCATCAAGCTTGTTCGGGCCATTATTATTAATGAATACCTTGCCCGGTCTGCCAATCACTTGGCAATTGCCATAGATTGAATTTCTTAACTCATTTTTAGAGAAGATCTTCACAATCTCTCCATTTTCCATCATAACATTCAGATGTTCAGTCCTGGAGTCATAGAATACTCCACTTGGCATAACATTGTGTTGACTGAAGTGTTTTTGGTTTCTACTGCAGCCTTGACAAATGGTTTATCTATCTTCAAGTGCTTCTGCTTTGGTTTTTCTTGAGTAGTTAAAGACATCTTCCTTTTCTTTGTACTGTTCTGCTTTGAGACCAAGGATGTTGTCTTTTTGTAGAATTCCTTTACTTTTGATTTCCCCTTCATTGTTATCTTTGATAGATCATCCATCTTTTTGGATATTCCTTTGCTCTTACCAACTAGAGACTGAGCAACTCTCTTTTTCTTGTTTAATTGTTGTTCTTTTATTTTCTTGAAGTTTCTCAAAATCTCTTTTCTTGTCATGACTTTTACTAAGTCAAACGGAATTCCATTCTTCACTAAAAGTTTTGGTTTACCACCATATTTGCTCAAGAACTTTTGAGTGTTCATTTCTTTTTCCAATTTATCTTTCATTTTGTCTTGAACAGTCTATTCGTTCAGTGTTTTTGAAATTTTATCAATCACAGTGTCTAGTATCTCTTTTACTTCTGTCTCTGGTTCTTCCTGTTTAATCTGCTTGAGCAGAGATACTAGCACACCTTTTGGAATTTCCTTATCATTTATGCAATTTTCAATCAATTCTTGAGGAACCTCCTTCTGATCTTCATAGTTTGTTTCATCCCTTAATTTCTTATTGTCTTCAAATAGCATCATCAGACTTTCTTGTTCTTCAAAGTCTTTGTCAGTCAGCAATTAATTTAGAAGTTCTCTGTCATAAATTTCTGTCATTCTTTGCACAAAGACTCTTTCGGCTTCTAATTCAGATTCATCCAAGTCTGAATCCATTGTACTCTCTTTAAGGAAAGTCTGAATTTTATCATCTTCTAGAGCAATTCCTTTCCCTTTTAAATTCTTTCTTTCCTCAAGATTTTTCTTTTCATCTTCAGGAACATTGTCAGTTTCTTCATCTGAACTATTTTCTTCATAAATAGAAAGAAGCTTTAACGAATTCTCCCCCTGATTCAGTGATTTCTCCCCCTGTTTTGGGGCATCTAAGGTCTTCTCAACCTCAGACATTAGGGTTTGAACTCTTTGTAGTGCCTTTTTCAGTTCTTCAGAAAGATGATGTTTGTAGGAATTAGAATTACTTGGAGTTGGATCCATTGCTTATTCTATGTTATGCAATGAACACACAATTGTCAGTCAGATTTCTATGTAAGTGTAATTAAGATACAAGTAAAGATTAATGCATAAACAATATTTCGATTCAAACCGTTGTCTTGAATGATATTGAAACCTGCACAAAACTGAAATGTGAGTTACTCTTGAAATGTGAATTTTCAATTTTGAGCAGCATATGAAGGTCTCTTTTTAATGAGGGTTAAGACAAATGTAAAGTTCATCTCTGCACATTTTGGCAGAAAAGGTGTAGATAAAGCTCATTTGATTCTATCTCTTTCTTTTACATGGCAGGTAAAGTGAGAAACTTAAAAAGTGTTTTGTCTTTTAGCTCATAAGTTCCTTATCTACTTAAGGAATGTTTGCTTTGGAATATGTCCAGAAATGGTAAAGTATTTAAAGTTAAAGTAATTCTTGAAATAAATTTAAGTAAAATGAAGGAAGTTAACCTGAAATATCTGATTTCTTGAGAAATTAATCACAAGGCAAATAATCAAGTATGCAATATCAAATAAGCATCCTTGCTAGGAATCAATGAAGATCCCCGTATATATTTCTTGAATTCAAATTAAATGACTTAGTCTAGCATAAACCCAAATGAAATAAGAATCATAATCAATCAATCATAAAAAAAATATTCAATCAAGTATACTTGGAAGCATATTGTGCCCGAGCAACCATCACAATGTTTTATCGTGCCCGAACAACCTTCTTATGCAAAGTATACCCGAATAACCTTCCTATTGAACAAAGTGTGCCCGGAAAAGGACTTCTAGCAGATAGTGTACTCAGAAAGTCAAGTTTTGAAATTACCAAGTATATTGAGGGAACAAAAGTGTACCCGGAATATAAAGTGTGCCCGGAAAACAATGTTTGCCCGAAAACACTTGTAATTTCAAAGAAATCATAAGCACAAATATCACAGAGCATGCTAGGAATGAAATTAAAAACACATAAACATTTAAGTGTGCTATAGTCTAAAATTTCAAAGAGCTTGCCCGAATAACCTATGTTAGCATTAAGCTTACTAGGATACACATAATCAATCATCAGGTATGCCTGAGAACTAAACTGAACAAAGTTTAGTTTACTCTAGAAACTTTAACATGTCAGACCATACCTGAAAATGACAAACTTAAACAATAATATCTAAGTGTGCCCGGAAAGGTTAGCAAACCTTTCCTAACAACATATTCACACAAATCACAAAGCTTACTCGGTGTACTTATTCAAGTTCACAAAGTTTGCTTAGAATAACAATCAGCATATAAAATGCAAAGCTTGCCCAAAACAAGAATTTCTCGGGAAATGACTTCAAGCTTGCTCAGGAAATGAATACAACAGTGTACTCTACCCGGAAAGTGTAAACACTTCAAAGCATGCCCGAAAGTCATAAACTTAGTCAAAAATGACTAAGCTTGCCTTGAAAGGTCAAAATGCAATCAAACCTTACCCGAACTAACATATTCAAACATATTCAACTGTTATGTGCCCGGAAAGGTTATAAAACATCAAACCTTACCCGAACAAACATATTCAACTGTTTTGTGCCCGGAAAGGTTATAAAACATCAAACCTTACCCGAACTAACATATTCAGCCTGTTAAAGGCAAAATGCAACACTTTTTTACTTAAACCACTTGTCAAAATATATTTTTCATTACAGATCATAGTTTAAGAGCAGATGGTACATTTAGAGATCAAATTTCAGTTATATTTCTCTTCAAAACAGTTTGTTCCATTTTCTGAAAAGATCTCAAGAATGGGATCATATTAACTAAGTAGCTTTCTCAATACTTCATTCTCAGCATTATTAACAGCAGGTATAAACTTAGCATTAATTTCATTTCTTTGGTGATATTATTAAGGTTCAATGTAAGCATAATGCATTAATGGTCAACACTGTGTTATGATGCCTCATATCTCTTCTCAAAGCTTATTTGGCTTTCCTCAGATCACCCCAATTTGACTCCAACCTCCTGTATTTGGTCAAAAACTTGTTTTTCGTATGACAGAACTTATTGAATGTATTTGTATTTTTGATATTAAAACATATATTGAGGTTGAACGTTGGACCTATAGTTAAATAACAGGCCTTTCATTCAAGTTGAGACTTATTTTGTCAACATCTTTGTAGTTCTTAGTTGTAACCCTCTTGTTTGATAAAATATTTAAAACACTTATCAACTTTTGTTTGATTTATTTATCCTTCCCCTTGTTTTTTGATATCTTCTCAAATTTTCTAACACATGTTCTTTGTCATATTTAAAGATGTTTCATTTTTGGTTGACCAAATAACAACGGGCTTGTGTATGACTGGGTAATCACTTTTCTGCCTATCATTTGGAGAGATTTATCTTGAGACATGCAAAGACAACTATGTATCTCCACATAAAGATTAGCATATTCATTTTGTTCATATCACCTTAGATTTTACATCATCATGGGAAAGCAACCATACATGTTAATGACTATACTAAGGTCCTTTTAGCCTATTAAATCCATATGATTGGCTAAGTAGTCAATGTACTATCATTTCCCATATTAAATCAGTTTAGTATTCAATCACCCCAATGACTCTTAATTGGTGGGTAAATGGCTATCTTGTTTGACCACAAGTGGTCAGCAGGACCAAACATACATGTGAATATATGTCCTTTCAAAGTCAGAGCTATTGACATAGTTTTAAGTGAAGGAATAAGAAACAAGTCATAATTGCCCCAAACGCATTTAGTTTTCAGGTCAATGACTATCCTTTGAATCTGTAGAGATTTAAGGACCAAACATACACAAGTGCATGTCCTTCCAACTGGGCAAATGACATAGTTTTCAGCAAAAACAACTACTTGAGACTTTTCTTTAAAAATCCTTCTTTTAAGCTTCTTTTAAAGCTTGAACTGAATAATCTTATCATATCTCTGCACCATTAATCAACTTGCTCATGTTTTGACCAAAATAAAATATTTATGCAAAATTCATTAGAAAATTTCATTTTATCACTTAATTTTGACATAAGACTCATTTTGACACAAACGGTTGTAACACATAATCAAATCTTAATCACACACAACATTATCAAGACAAGCACACAATCTCAATATTCAAGTTTAATCCTATCCTAACAACAAGAAGTGATCAGATAAAGCACATATTCAAGCAATTAAGTAATGATGTCAGATAAGCTTACTCTAACAATTAAATCATAAAAGAAACACTTATACTAACATCACAAATGCACATCAACTGATAATTATGCAAGCATGTCAATCAAATCAATTATGTCAAAACTTTGCACACTAAATCATGTAAGGCACATAATTGTTAACATATTCAGTAGCATAATCAGTATCATACTCAAGCATATTCACATAACATTCAATTTGTGAAACATCTAAATAAAATAATCAGTTAGCACATAGAGGTACACAACCAAACACACATCCTTAATCAGATTTCATCTGAGTTGATCATTCCCAGGGCTTTCAGAAGAAAGTTGTACCTGGTTCTATCTAGTGGTTTGGTGAATAGGTCAGCCAAATTGTCACTTGTATCAACTCTTTGCATTTCAATCAAACCTTTTTCACTACAATCTCTTATGAAGTGATGTCTGATTTCAATGTGCTTAGTTTACGAATGTTGAACTGGATTATTAACAGTAAAATATGCAGCAGTATTGTCAATAAGAATAGGGGTGTTCAGAAAATTCAAACCATAGTCCATCATCTGATTTTGAATCCATAGAACTTGTGCACAGCAAGCAGATGCAACAACATATTCAGCTTCTGCAGTGGAGATTGAGATAGTAGTCTGCTTCTTGCATTGCCATGACACTAGCCTTTCACCAAAAAACTGACATCCTCCTGATGTTGACTTTCTGCTCATGTTACAGGCGTCATAATTACTGTCTGTATACGCAATCAGATCAAAATATTGGTTCTTTGGATACCAAATCCCTAAATCAGGTCTTGCCTTCAAATATCTGAATATTCTTTTAACAGCATTCATGTGGGAGACTTTAGGACTTGATTGGAATCTTGCACATACACATACAACAAACATGATATCTGGTCTTGTTGTAGTCAGATACATCAGAGATCCAATATTGGCTCTATATTCATGTTCATCCACAGGCTCCCCCTTTTCATCTGCAATAATCTTTTCTTTGGTGTCCATTGGAGTTGAAGCAGTTTTGTACTCATGATAGTTGAACTTGTTCAAGATGTCCTGCACATATTTAGTTTGGTGAATGAAGATCCCTTCAGCTTGTTGTTGAACATGCAATCCAAGAAAGGAGTTCATTTCTCCCATAGAGTTCATGCTGTATTTGGACTTCATTAACCCTTCAAACTCCATGCACATTTGTTCATTTGTAGATCCAAATATGATGTCATCCACGTACACTTGTAACAGAAGCAAGTCTGATCCCTTTTTTTTGTAGAAGAGTGTCTTGTCAATGGCTCCTCTTTTAAAACCATTTTCAAGAAGATGATTTGACAGCTCATCATACCATGCTCTATGAGCCTGATGCAATCCATAAAGGGCTTTGTTTAGCTTATAAACCCTTTTTGGATACATTGCATCCTCAAAACCTGGACGTTGAGCTACATACACCTCTTCATCAATCTTTCCATTTAGAAATGCAGACTCAACATCAAGCTGGAACACTTTAATGTTCTTTGAGGCAGCATATGCAAGAAAGATCCTGATAGCTTCAAGTCTTGCAACAGGTGCAAAGACTTCCTCAAATTCTATTGCTTCTTCTTGAAGACATCCCAGTGCTACAAGTCTACCTTTGTTCTTAATCACCAAACCCCTTTCATCCCATTTGGTTCCTATTTCATATCTGTCTCTTGGGCTATCAACAAGATCCCACACATGTAGGTCTCTGAACTGTGCTAGTTCCTCTTGCATTGCTTCCACCCAACAATTGTCTTTCAATGCTTGAGCAATGTTCTTTTGGCTTTATTTGGGATAGAAAGCAGGAGTAAAGACATATGTTTGCAATTTCATAATGACTTCTTGTAACTCTTTCATGCAAATCTCCAATGAGGTTTTCAGAAGGATGATTCTTTTCCACATAAGGAGTTTGTACAATCATATCTGTAGACAAATTTGTGTCAAGATTTGTTTCATTGAGATCTGGTTCTTCAATGATCAAATCAGTTTCTGCATCATGAAATTCTGGTGCTTCATCATTATGTTGTCCTGACGTAGATGCACCATTGTTTTCTAAATTCAGTCTTTGAAATAGATCTTGAAATCTTGCAGTAGATGCAGCTGCTTCTTCGCTTGTTTGGTTGCTTGTGTCTCCCTCATTCTGAACTTGATTATTCTATACATCTTGATTGTCTTGATTATTCTCAGTATGATCATGTTCAGGATTGTGATTGTTTTATTGATCTTGTTCACCAATGTCACATGTGGAATTCTTCACAAAAATATACTCCTTTTATTTTCTAGCAACCTTCTTCCATAATTCTTCCAAGTCCAATGATTTCTTCTTTTTCTCTTCAGTTTCACTGGTCTTGTAGAAAGATTCATCAAAGTCATCAGGATAAATCTTGAAGGACCTTATCAACGTCTCATGATCAAACAACCATGCTGCACCGTCAACTGTATTGAATTGATTCTCATTAAAAATGATGTCAGATGATTCTATAACCTTCTTATTCAACTTGTTCTCAATCATTGTCAGACATCCCTTAATCAACTCTCCAGTCTCATCCTTGGTACTTAGGAAATAAACCCAAGTATATCTTGAATAGTCATCAATGATCACAAGACAATATCTTTTCTTCCCTATACTTGGCACACTCAAAGGACCAAAGAGATCCATGTGAAGTAATTCAAGTACTTGATCAATTGAGTTGATGAGTTTTGGCTTATGAGTAGATTTGTGTTGTTTTCCTTTTTGGCATGAATCACAATGATCTTCTAATTTGAACTCTCTTGTAGGGAAGCCTATGACATGCTCACCTTTTACAAGTCTATTCATGTTCTTTAGGTTCACATGACACAGTTTCCTATGCCACAATTTTGATTCATTTTCAGTGGCTTTGGAAACAAAGCATGCACCTCCTCTTGAAACAACTTCTTTCATATTCAATTCATACAAGTTGCCATTTCTTGGTGCCATCATCATAATCATTTCAGGTGGAATCACATACTCAGGTTTTAGAATGAAACAGTATGAATCATCAAAACTGACTTTGTATCCCTTATCACACATTTGTGATATACACAGTGGATTATACTGAAGACCTTCAACATGAAACACATTATAAAATGGAAATTTTCCATTTGTTAAGATTCCTTTTCCTACAATCTTTCCACCATTTTCATCACTACCAAAAGCTACAGGACCTTCAAACTTTTCTTCATAATTGACAAGAGACCTCTTGTCACAGGTCATGTGCCTAGAACAACCACTATCCATGTACCATATGTCATTCGGAGGAGTGGACTGTTCCTGCACATAAGAAAAAATTTTATTAGTTGAGTGATGAAGTGCAAGCCTTATCAACTTGTAGCTCATCAGATTCAGTTTTAGACACAGCTTGGGAAGTGAGTGTTGTTGGTTCTGGATCTTCATGAGTGATTTCTATATTGTCTGAATTGTGTGTTTCATAACCACACTCTCTTGGGGTCTTAACAAATGAGGTTGAGCTTAGACAGTCTTCTGATGAAGTGATACACTCATTCACTACATAGTCTTTCTTTTCAAAGTAATCTCTCACATCAGTAATTGTCTCAACTTTGGTTTCAGCCTTAGGTTTCCAAAGGGATCCTTCAGGTTCAAATCCATGTTTCATCAGAAACTTTTCATCACCAGTGAGTTCTGTGGGTTTCTTTATAGGATATGCATGTTTTCTTCTTTTCTTCTCACTGCTTGATGATCCTTGAGAACTATCAGATTCGACAGATTGAGTATCCTTTTTAGGGATTGTTCTCAAGGGTTGAGATCCCTTTTTAACATTTTTCACATGCTTCACAGGAGATTTAACCCTTTGAATAGGCTTAGTCACATGTTTCTTGGCCTTTATTGAATGCCTTTGGCTCTCATTCTTCAGAACTTCCTCTTCACAAACCTTTCCCATACCCAAGTATTTTTCATACTTCATTTTGTAGGCCACAAAGTCTTGTCCATACTTTGTTTCATCTGGGACATGAAAAGGCTTGAATTTGAGTCTTTCATTACAAGAGTCTATATGATGACCATACTCATCACACTTCTTGCACCAAACCTTTCCTTTATATTTCTCATGTTCTTTTTCTTTCTTGAATCTTTCACTTGGTCTTGGTGGATCAACTCCAATTGTCTTTGTAGTTTTTATACTACCAAAATCAATTGAGAAGGGAACAAATTCAGCTATCCTCATGTCATTTCTTTCCACTTTTCCCTTTACAAAGACAATTTTTCTTAAGCTCCAAGGTTCCTCTTCTATGCTTTCCCTTTGTCTTGATTTCCTCTTTTCATATTCCTTCATTGTTTCTACTTCTCCAATGTCAAAGTTTTCAATGCTTGAAAAAATAGGATAAACAGGGATAAAGTTTTCTACATCCACAATTTCTTTTACCCTATTTTTGTTGTTCTTCTTTATCCTTTCCAATACTTCTTCGCTTGTAGGCTTAACAACATTGTAATTTACATTCTTCTTTTCCCATATATCAAATGACACAAGTTATCTCTTTGTTCTTTCATTCTGTTTCTTCATTTTTGATGTGACAGGTGGATACTTTGAAAGTTTGTCAATAGATTATGGTTTCTTGAATTTTGTTCCTCTTTCAGCAACTTTGATTTCTTCTTCAGTGATTTGATCCCTTAAATCACTTAAGTCATCTTGATTCAAATCAATGGAATCAAAGTCATCTTCAGAGACTTGAACTCCAATTGACTTTTCTTCTTTCAACTCTATCTTCACAACAAACTCTCCTTCTTCACTCACCTCAACATTCTTATTCAAATCCACAAGTTCTTCTTTGTCTTGAAAAACATCTTTGAATTGTTGTAGATATGCATTTCTTTTCTCTTTATCAACTTTTGGCATAAAGTTGTTGTTGAAATGTGGTGGTACTGCTTTGTACTTGTCTTCTTCCTTAACTTGGTTTAGAATTCCACAGATGTTTCCAGTGGAGACTAAGTTCTTCAAGAATTCATTATCAGCTTGCAGTTTTGTGTTCTACACCTTTTCTTCTATAATCATTTTTTTCAACCCATCTATTTCAGTTGTGAATCTTTTCTGAGCTTTATAACTGTTTACACAATCTTCTTCCTAACTTTTCATCCTTTCTTCACTCACCAGTTCACTTGCCTCATATGCATTGATAATACTTTGTTTCTTAAAACACTCACTTTCCAGCTTCCTACTTTCATTTTCAAATCATTGATAACTTCAGTAAAATCAATAGTAGTAGCAGAATGTACCTGAGAAGTTGATCCAGCTTCTTTCTCAATTATAGCCATGAATGCCACATTTGCCCTCTTGATTTCATCTGGAATATCTTCTTCATGATTGCTCCAATCAAAGTTAACTTCATGTTGTGTTGTTACAGCAACATTTCCTTGATTTCTGATATGGTTTTGGTTGGCTGGAACAGTGTTGTTTGGAACATTTTGAAGGTTTTGGTTGTTGTTTCTTTGAAACCTTGATTCTGAGGCACTCCTTGATCATGATTGTTCATTTGAGGTTGGAAGTTGTTGAAGTTGGGATTATAGTTGTTGTTAGGATTGTTGTTAAAGTTGTTGTTGAAGTTGTTGTGTTTGGTCTCTACTGATGTTGAGGTTGCTGTTGATACTGAGGCTGTTGATTTCTTGGTTGGTTCTGAAATTGGTTTACTTGGAAATTTATTGGCATGTTACATTCTCTTGCAAAATAACCAGGCTGTTGGCAATTATAGCAAATGACCTTTGACTTGTCATAACCAATTCTTTCATTTTGTCCGGATAGGAATGACCTATCAGTCCTGTTGTAAAGCCTCTTGCTTCTAAGAGCCAACATGGCTGCTTGCCACTTTAAATCCATGCCCTCCAAATCATCAGCATCTATCTGCTCAAGATCATCTTGTACTACACTTGTGTGAATTAAATTCTTTGCAACAAATGCATTATATGACTCAGTGAACATTGAAAGCAATGCCTGTGTATCACTGCTTTAACCATTTCCACCACTAGTGTGAGGAACATTCCCACTTTCTATAGAGGCAGAATCAGTGTCATCAATCAGCTGCACATTAAATCTTTGCTGGTTTCCATGATTACTTGTGCTACCACCAACAAATGATTTTGGAGTATCAGAATTAGGTTCAACAGGTTCTTCAATGATAGGAATCTGCTGTTGATTCTTAGTAGTCAAATTACCCATAGGTGCAATCAATGCATTTTAAACTTTGAAGCAGGGTTTTTCCTCCTTAATCATTTCAATCTCTATCATCTCTATCTCTGCAGCTTGAACACAGCACACTACATCATCCAATTTCAAATCATTGTAGTTATGTTTTGTAAGGATGAACTTGCAAGCAGTGTACCATTCCTTTGGCATTGAGTTAAGCAACTTTGTATTCAAGTCAAGGTCAGTCATGACATAGTCATTGGTTCTGAGATCATTCACTATTCCCAAAAACATTCAAAGATAGACTACAACCTTTCTCCATCTTTATACTTAAATCTTTCTAGCTGCTGCTTCAGTCTCTACTTCTTGATGTTTTTGAGCTCAACATTTCCATCAAACATTTCAAATATTGCATCATACATTTCCTTGGCATTGGGATGATGTGAAACCTTGGTAAGTATTTCCCAAGACAGACCTAGCTTCAACATAGCTAAAGCCTTGTCATCTACCTTTTTCATCCTTTCTCTCACAGCAGCCGTTGCTGCAGGATTTGCACCTTCTTCAACTTCCCCTTGTGGACCATTCTTGATGGAGTTCCATATATCAACATCATTGTAGTAAATAGCTGCTTCAAACAAGACCTTCCATTTTGTGAAATTTTCCTGTCCATACAGTCTAGGAATCTTGTTAGTAGACACCTCTTGTTCCTCATAACCAAACATTTTGTGAAATCAAAAGTAATTTCTTTGTAAAAACAGAGTTCAAAAATAATCAAATCTTAAAACCGGTTGTTCAGATCTGAGTTGTCTGATGCAATTAGAACAAGATTTATATATAAAATTAAAACTTTAAATTGAATAAGCAAAAGAAAACACCAAATGATTGTAGATCTAGAAGAAAAATGAAGAACAGAGCTACTGACGTCACTTTTCAATGTAACAGTGGTCTGCTTACGTCATTCTTCTTCAAATCTTCAATCAACAATTATCTTTGCAAAATAGCAGCAACAAACTCTGATACCACTTGTTGGGTCCCCGATTTCAGCTGGATCTTACTTAATCATGTCATAACTCACACAAATAGATGTGTCGACAAGGGAGTTAATGACGGGTTGCTATATTTAGAAAGATGACCGTTTGTTAAAGGCGGAATCAATAACAAACATACGGTTGCTTAATCAGTATTCAAAGGTAACCAACACAAACAGGATTCACTCAAAAGATTTCCATTTATATAATATCAATCATACAAACGATAATCTATTTAGGGTTTCTTGAAGGAGGGTTTTTCCATACGAATCCTAGGACAGCCGTCACACAAAAAATATTCTCTTTCAATTAATGTGTCACTCTCTCTGTCTTAGGCGGCATGCCCTAAAACATTCTATTTATTGGCCTGCCACCCTAGGACAGCAGTCATTCCTTCTAGAAACCCCAAACATTAATACATATTCAAATTACATAATCACAAAATAATCTAAGTGTAAAACAAGTCTTCCGGGCAGGCTTTGCATCAATCTTCATTTTTCGAGTAGGCTATGTACTCTGCCATCCTTCTCATCTTGATAACATAGAAGTGTGCCCGGGACTAGTTTCCTGGTAGACTTTACTGGAAGAGTATTTTACCAAGTAAAATACTCACCTGGTAGACTTCAGTCTTCTTGACTTTGCCAGACTTTTCCTGACAAACCCTTACGAGCAACCTTGTTCTTCAATGGTCCATTCAACTCCTTGCTATAAAATAACTTATTAGCAAAGTGTACTCGGCAGTACTGTTCCTTGATTGAGTTGAACCTTGCTCGATATTACTTAAAGATATTCCAATAAATCATCAAGCTTGTTCAGACCATTATTATTAATGAATACCTTGCCCGGTCTTCCAATCACTTAGCTTCGTGGACTTGGTTAGCCAAAAGCTTACTCGAGAGTGAACTTTACTTGGCTATGAAGAACAGATTGCTTGATAAAGTGAACCTTGCCCGGATTTACATAAACTAGTGAACCTTGCACAGCAATTCACTAATTTGCAAACCCTGCTCAGATATCCACTAAAGAAGACTTCTTGAAGATAACCTTGCCCGATAGACAAAATATCGTACCTGGCTAAGTAAAAGCTTGCTCGAAGGTCTAAGGTGTGCCCGGATCCATACTTAGCGAATCCTGGGGAGGTTGAGAAGATTCCAATCTTCCATATATCTCATTTTGGTCAAATATTTGACTCAACAATGGATGTTCGTGCAAATACAATTGCGAACTGCTTTCGTCATTGTAAACATCGATCAACAGATAACATGACTTTTGAGAGCTCAGATGAAGGTGGTGAAAGCACTCAAGAACTCCAGAATTTGATCAAAGAGTTGGGTTATCGCAATGCAATGGATGTTGAAGATGTTCTGACTTACCCAGAAGAAAATGTAGTTGCACAGTTGTTGACTGGTGAAGAAATTATTGAAAGCATTATTGGAATTAATAAAGATGATATCGATGAAGAAGATGATAAAAGTTCTACAATGGAGCCCCCTTCGCGAAACGAAGCTATTAAAGCCGCAATCACATTGAACAATTTTTTGTTGAGCTATGAGAAAACAAATATAGAAGTTCTTACCATGCTAAGGAAAATTAGAGACGAGATTCAAGGGGAATTGATTTCAACAAAAAACAAAAGACAATTGAGTCATTTTTCAAGAATCCTTCATAAATCATTCATGTAATATGCTATATATAAGGAATTATTAATTTATATTTTATACGGGATCTAAAGAAATTATAAAAAATGTATTATCTTATATTTTAGCGAATTACAAATTTAGCACCTTATCCCCAAGTCGGGACCGGCAAAAAATAATCGAGTATTAATTTATCAAGTTTCTACTGTATAAGGAAAATGATTGTACATTGATTGTCTTGTTCCAAATCCAGTAAATTGAAGAATGAAAGTATATTGCATAATATTCGGTGTATGGGTAGGCTTTTGAACAAAGAAATAAGGGAATAAGTTATATAAACATAAATTGTCATGTTAAAAGATGGGTTAGTATTTTAGAAAAGGTCTTGGTAATGAAGGCAGAAATGTAATAGCCTATCATACTCAAGCTTTTGTTTCAGTAGATCGCAAAAAATAAAATGTTAATAAATTGTATTAATCGTCTGCTACATG
The DNA here is from genome assembly GCF_021521415.1 of Bidens hawaiensis. Classification (NCBI taxonomy): domain Eukaryota; kingdom Viridiplantae; phylum Streptophyta; class Magnoliopsida; order Asterales; family Asteraceae; genus Bidens; species Bidens hawaiensis. Next base: position 101,597 of record NW_027498514.1, read on the forward strand.
GTCTACACTTCAATGGTGTATGGTTTTATAACCTTCAATCCTGTATTGATGGGATGAATTAGGTTTCTAGAGCCATGAGGTCTTTATGCGCTTTTCATCTGGATATTTGAAAGAATATTTTAAATCCTGCTCAAGTGAGCGAACCTTGATAACTCATTGAACTTGATCGCAATGTACAAGTGTACAAAATTACACTACGGGCTTGATAAAAAATGTTAGCCATACATTGTTCCTACCTTGCGCGCATCTTAATACCAATAAGAAACGGACCCAGATGAATATGATGTATGTAAGCCGACAGATGAAATCATGCATACTCATCCTTGGCAAAGGAAGCTTGGTGTGTTGCTTGATAACAGGGGTATGCCTTGTTGTGGAAAGTCATTGCAATGATTGTAAAAAATTAAAAATTTGAAAAGTTTTGATTTGCTGGTTCTAAGGTTTAAGTCAAGTTGGGATGACATGGTAAAAATCAAATTAAGCCTGAATGAAGAATAGAAACTGATCATTATCTGATATTATGTGCTTAACTGAACCTTAATCATATCAGTGATGTCTCTGAATCTTTTGTTACAAAAGTTTAAGTGGACAACAATATCCATAACCGACTTAAAATCAGACATAATAATACTAAAAATCGTGATGGAAGAACGGATTAATCGATATGATTCCTTGCTCGACTCAAAAAAATATGTGTTTCAGTTTATTTGTTATTTGTTTGTAGTTTGATATATTTTATAATGTTTTGTCTGGTCCCTTGATTTCAGCTGGATCTTACTTAATCATGTCATAACTCACACAAATAGATGTGTCAACAAGAGAGTTAATGACAGGTTGCTATATTTAGAAAGACGACCGTTTGTTAAAGGCGGAATCAATAACAAACATACGGTTGCAAAATCAGTAATCAAAGGTAACCAACAAGAACAAGATTCACTCAAAATATTTCCATTTATATCATATCAATCATACAAAGTGGATAATCGATTTAGGGTTTCTTGAAGGTTTATCCGTACTAAGACAGCCGTCACACACACAATATTATATTCTAAATAAATGTGTCTGTCTGCCTTGTCCGTCTTTTCCCCTGGCGGCGTGCCCTAAAACATTCTATTTATAGGCCTGCCACCCTAGGACAGCTGTCATTCCTTCTAGAAACCCCAAACATAGATACATATTCAAATTACATAATCAGAAAATAGTCTAAGTGTAAATGAAGTCTTCCGGGTAGGCTTTGTATCAAACTTCACATTCCGAGTACGCTGTGTACTCTGCCATCCGTCACAACTTGGTAAACATAGAAGTGTGCCCGGGATCAGTTTCCGGGTAGACTTTACTTGAAGAGTATTTTACCATGTAAAATACTTACCGGGAAGACTTCAATCTTCTTGACTTTGCCAGATTTTGCCCGACAAACCCTTACCAGCAACCTTGTTCTTCAATGGTCCATTTCAACTCCTTGCTATAAAATAACTTATATGCAAAGTGTACTCGGGAGTACTGTTCCTTCCTTGAGTTGAACCTTGCCCGATGTTACTTAGTGATATTCCATTTCAATCATCAAGCTTGTTCGGACCACTATTATTAATGAATACCTTGCCCGGTTTTCCAATCACTTGGCTTCAAGAGCTTGGTTAGCCAAAAGCTTACTCGGATGTGAACTTTACTTGGCTTTGAAGAACAGACTTGCTTGACAAAGTGAACTTTGCCCGGATTTACATAAACTAGTGAACCTTGCCCGACAATGCACTAATTTGCAAACCCTGCTCGGATATCCACTTAAGAAGACTACTTTGAATATAACCTTGCCCGTTAGACAAAATATCGTACCCGGCTAAGTAAAAGCTTGCTCGGATGTCTAAGGTGTGCCCGGATCCATACTTAGCGAATTCTGAGGAGGTTGAGAAGATTCCAATCTTCCATGTACTTCATCTTGGTCAAATCTTTGACTCAAAAATCTCCCCCTTAGGTCAATTGTTTGACTCAACATGTTTACATCCTTTCTTTCTTAAAACCAAAAAGATTTTATATTTCTGAGTTATTTTCGATTTTGTGGAAGGGTGATTCGGGTCTGGATAACCAAGAATCGGGATCGAGAGTTTGTTTCCAGACATGATTATTCAAAAAATGGGATTTGAATTGTTTAATGAATTAATCAAGGTTATTAAGTTGGACTTGATTAAATTCAAAATAGTTGAAATTGTGTGTTTAAAAATCGAAAAGCAAAATTGGTTCAAAATTTTCAAAGATTCGTCAAGGTCATTCATTAGTTTGGACTTGATTTGGTTGGTTTATTGCATTTTAAATGGTTTACTAAATCAATTGAACCTATACGGGCGTATAATTTATTTGGTTTATACGACGTATAAGGTATGCTCTTATACGGCGTATAAGTTAAATAACCTATACGAGCATATAAGTAATGAGTATATAAGAAAGATATACGATTGTGTGGTCTTCATTGGTTCAAACGCATAACTTTCAATGCTTACACACGGATTCTGTGTTCACTTCGTTTTTCCGTATATTTGTGTGTTGATTTCTTTGTGTACTTGTGGTTGATTTACTCACTGCAAGTATCATTCAAGGTACAAAATCAAGCTAATTTGACATATCTGAAATAGCTGTTTGACGATGAACATTAACCTTTTGTGTTTTAGAGTTAATTGAACCTAATCTGAATGTTATGCATAGGGATTTATTATGTTTGTAATTCACGATGAGTTTCCGAACTTGTTTGTCCTTAAATTCTTGTCCGTTGATGTCTATTTTGTTCAATTGTGAATTGACCTAGAATTGTCCGATGAACGTATAAGGTTGATGAACTAATACGGCGTATAAGTTCTTGTAACTTATACGACGTATAAGATCAACATTCTAATCCATTCATATCCTTAACCGTTTATACGCTTATGAGTTTGATGGACATATACGGCTGCTGCATTCTTTACGGTTGATTGAACTTATACGTTGAAGGTCCTTATCTGTGATTAGTCTTATACGTTGATCTTGAATCTTATATGTTATTAGTGTTATACGTGGAGATAATCTTATCCGTTTTGAAAACCTTATACAATGAATGTCCTTATACTTTTAAGAAGTTATACGTGTATAGTTGTTCTTTATAAATTTGGTTTTAAATTTTTCTAACATGTTCTTTGTTTTTCTGATTGTGTATGTGCAGATGGTGAGATCTAAGGATTTTGATGCGAACCATAATATTTGTGCTTTTCTTGATGGTTCTGACGACAAGATGGAACCATTTCGAGTCATTCTACCATTCTTCGAGAGATCAAGGATCCATAAGGCAATCACAGCAAATACTGTTATTATCAAAGAGCTAATTACCGAATTCTAGAACAACGCCAAACTAGAGGATCAATGTATAAAGTCGGTGGTAAAGAATAAGGAGATTATTGTATCTGAACAAGTCATTCGAGATGTTCTGGAACATGGGGATAACTCTACCGATCTTACATGTTTGGATGAAAGATTGGTGAAACACTATTTGCGGAGAATGGGATATCAAAATGAGTTGAACAAAGGGTTCTTGAAGTCTGGGATTTCAAGACCATACAAGATTTTGGTTCATGTGATTGTGCACTGCTTTGGGCACAGGAAGGGTGGATATGAGGAGATACTGGATTATCATATGTGAATGATGACTGACCTAAGCTTGAATTTGAAGTATAACATTTCAACAGTTATCTTTAAGCATATGAAGATGTATTTTAACAACAAATGGTTGATGTACCCGATATTTATTGAACTTATTATTGATCATCAATTTTCGGGTATTGATAATTCTGGAGAAGTGATGAAGCTTGCAAATATGTCGGTTTCTGGTTGTGCTAAGCTCAAGACTTATAGGAACAAAGATGAAGATCAAATTCCAAAATTCAAATCTTTGTTTTAACATTTGTTGAATGCTGATATGTGGATCCAGCTAATAATCAGTGGAGGAAGGATGAGAGTGATTTGGATATAGATAATGAAAATGTGATAATGCAAGAGTTTGTTGCTTCAGAAGGAAAGTGGTTTGTTAAAGCAATGCTGACGCTGCTCAAGGGTCTCAAAATAGTAAAAATAAATGCAAGTGTGAAGTAAAAACTAAGGTTGTTACACCTCCAATTCTTGTTGTTGAAGAACCGGTTCAAGCTACTCAAGACACTATTGTTGAAAACTCTGGTGATGATGAGGATACTTAATCTGATCGGGAAATTCATAAGAATTTATTATCTGATCCTCGTGGTTTGCATGATTTTCTTAAGGAAAGAAGAACTAAGAAAAAGTCTGACGATAATGATGAATCTTATATTCCTAAAACAAGTCAAAGTCAACCAAAGAAGAAACGACGTGTAAAACATATGGTCAAGAGGTCTGTGATTAATAAATGCTTAGTGGATGAATCTGATGAGCAGGATGACCTAGGAGTTCCTGGTGATAAAACTCCGAAGGTAATTAAACTACCAGAATCTCAGGAGTCACCATCTTTCTAGGTGAATTTATATGACTTCATTGATCGTTTATTAAACACCCCAAAGTTTACTCCGAAAGTCTATGAAGATGTACACCAGGAAACACCTAAAGTTGATCACAATGTTGTTGATCATAACATGTCACAAAAATCTTTTTCAGATGTATTTCTACAAATATATGGACCGCCGATAGAAGATGTTGAGATATTGAAGGCGAACGTTGCTGATCTAGAGGTGAGGATTGATAGTTTGGTTGAAGGAAATATCCGTCATCGTGCTGATAACATTGAAATTAAGAAGAGGTTGGATTAGAGCGAACGAGATAGATAACTATCTGATGATCTGCTCGTAGAAAACTTGAAGTATTTTGTTTTATTAGAGTAGAAGTTGGGAATACGTTTAGATTCGGAAGTTGATCAAGCGGAAGCTGGTAATATGGTGTTTGAAAGAGTGTATGGTGGTGATATAGGAGTAGCTGAAGCTTCATTTCTTGTTGAGTATGATTTGAGTAAAGCTAATGATAAAGGCAAGTCAAGAAAAGAAAAGCCTATTATTGAAAAGGTAGTCGAAAATTCTTTGCAAGCTGGTGAATCTAGCCATGTAGAGGTTCAAGATGTTGAACTAGTCATTAAACCTATTGAACAGCCGATTACTATTGAAGATGATAAGACCGTTGAGGAAAAAGAGGAGAATATAGAAGTAGATGATGAAATGCTGGATTTTGGTGATACTGATGATGATTTTGATGCTTTGGATGATGACAACACACCGCAAGGTGGTGCTGGTTCGGTTACTGGAAAGTCTAATGAGAAATTTGAACCTGCAGGTGGTGATGTTCAAAAAGATGATCCACCACAGGAATCAAAATCTGATATAGCACCGACTGACAAAAACTGGAGGAATTAGAATAGTTGGTAACTTCTAATGTTCGAATTATAAATATGGTTGAGGAACTGGAAAATGGAGAGGTTGCAGTCGATAAGTCTACATTAGCTAAGATGTTGGATATTTCTATGGATGACTTGACATTTGAGTTTGAGAAAGATATTCTAGAACCTGACATTGATGTTGATATGTTAAATACTGACGTCGAGTTTATGGATCAACTTGAAGCTATCAAGTATGTTGGTTATGAAGAAGAGTTTGATATGTTTGATGAAGTCTTTTATGAGAAAATTGAGATGGAGCCAAATCCGAACAAGCAACCCAAAAAGTTAGGTGAAGATGAACTTAAAAGTTGGTTTCCTGATCGAGTTGATATTCCAAAACAAATTTTCAAGAATCCTGTGAAGTATTACAAAAAGACTAGAGTTGATGTTGCTATGGGTAATTGTTTGAGCATTGTGCGCTAAAGCAAAATCAAAAAGATTGGTTTTAAAGGATTATTTGGAGTGCAATACTTCGATAATTTGATGGAATTGAAGAATTTACCATGGTACGATGCGTACGACATTTGCATGCATTATGATTTTTTTATACAAACCGAAGACTGGTCTGGTGGATATCATTTGGAGGTTTATGGTTAATGATGCAAAACGAGGCTTCAAGAAATGGAAACCTCAAAATCCTAAGCTGTTCAAATATTATTAAACGAAAAATCCGGAGGAGGAGTTGATTAGAACATTGAGATATACAAGGCCTAATTCGCTTCGTATTATCCCTTTGTACCCAATGGAACATGATTTTCATTTTTACTTCCTGTTTTGGTCTTTCCTAGCATTGACTGGTGAAGCACGCATATATTTGGATCGGGGGAACTCAAAGTATGATGTCACAAGAGGTTATGATCCGATGTGGTTGATTAATTGCTCGTGGAAAGATATTGAGATATTGCATGTCAATAAAATTCAATGTAATAATGAGAGTGTGAAGACTTAAGCCAACCAGTTTCAAAAGGTTGTGGATTTGTGCTATGGCAAGAAGATACATTTTGGTAGAGCTTGGGAGATGAATTGGAGAGTTGTTAGTGATGAACATGAGAAGATTGAAGCTTAACGTATAGCTATGATTAATGATCGAGTTACTGAGGCTTCTTGGAACAAATTTCAATACAAAGACATAGGTGTTTCCAGGCCTACTTTCCAGAAAAAGACTACGAAGCTGTCATTTGATGAATCTAGGAAGGAATATCATAAGAGAGTTTTTGGAATTGATTAAAGACCTAGCAATATCCAAGGGGGAGTTTGTTAGAACATTTTTGTCTAATGCTAGGTCTAGTGTGCTTATAATGTCATTTATATAGTTGTTAAGGGCTAAATTGTAAATGCTAGGTCTAGCGTATAAGTCAATGACGTATAAGCTTATACGTCCGTATAAGCTTATACGGAGCCTCAATACTTATATGTGACACTGTTCATCTATATATAGTGATTTCATGTTCAGAATTAATAAGTTGTAGCAATTGAGATTCAGTTTGTACTTTCATTCTGAAATCAAAATAATGAATATTATGAGTGTTTGTGTTGTAATTGCTTTATGATATAATTCCGCTATATCATATCGTATAGTAAATATAATCGATTCGATCCTAATCATTACGATTCTACGTACATGATGTTTAGCATGATAAGGATCATGTTTTTCAAATGGTATCAGAGCAAGGCTCGTGTTCGCTTTTGGATCAAACACATCAATTTGGTTCCTTTTTGTTGATTTCAAAGTCAAATTAATACCCGTTGATAAATCTTCAATTACTCTTTCGTCTACGGTTCAAAATCAAATTGTTTCGGTGATTTGATTCGTTGATACATACTATACATTACTGTTGAAGTGATTTTTGTTAATTAATGTTGAAGCATATATGTTTGGTTATGTTGTCCGTATAAGTCTTTCTTCCATATAAGTTGGTTACAAAGTCAACGCATAAGAAATTGGTCAACAAGGACGGCTTGTTGAAATTGATAATTGAGTAATACGATTTTAATTCTCGATGTCTATTGAATACAGAAGCAAATTGACATTGAACTTCAATCAATTGCCTCGTACCATGCAATGTATAATGGGTAAGTTTGGTCAAACGTATACGACGGACAAAAGGTTGACTCAAAAGGTTTTGATTAACCATATTTTGATTGAAATACTTGGACGACTTGCTGCACAAAGATTTAAAATTTTTTTTGGCTAACGATCACTGGTAATTGCAAATTGAGATATATGGATACTTTTTGCCACATAATAAATTGATTTGATCAAATTGTTTACTAATGATTGATTGTGTGGATATACGCTGCTACCAGGTTATACGGGGTTTACAAATTGGGAGTATAATTGTTATTGTCCGTATAAGGTGTTTGGGCGTATAAGAGGGTACACGATGCATAAGTTCTTAGACGCATAACAGCTATACGCTGAGTTTTGTCCGCATAAGGTGTTACACGCTGGATTTGTTTCATATAAGTGGCTATGCGGATAAAGAGTTCAAAAGTTATACGCTGATTTGTTGGTTATATGTTGACTGTTAGAGTGTAAGTTGGGTTATAAGATACATTTAATTGTTGGCGTATAAACTGATTTGTTCGTAGAAGGATTTTACTTTCTCGATTTACGAGCAACTTTGAAGAAAATGGATCGTTCAAGTACGTTTAACGAAGAAGAACTTTAAAAAGAAACAAAAGGCAAGCGTTGAGGAAAGAATTCGATATGTTCGATATATTGACTGAAGAATCATTTGATTCATTATTTAATCGATATTGCGATCTTGTGAATGAAATGAAACATCTCGGGATTAATAAAAGAGAGTTAGACTACACTGATAGGTTGGCATATACGCTCGTTGAGACGTCACCTGAAGTTTGGGGTGCACTCATTATGGCAATTCAATCAAACCCCACACATGCAAATTTTCTCAGTTCATCGAGAAGATAAGAATCATGAATCGTTTTTACAATCTAAAGAACCGTCAATACCAGAAATTGAAAACACTCCAAAATTCGATGATGATGGTGCTTCAGAATATGATTAAGAGTTGGTTTTAGAATCAATATTGGAGTACAAAGTTCAAAACAAAGCTGAAGAAGCTAAATCTTGAGAAAATTGTGAGGAGTACAAAAGGTTAAAAACTCACACTGAATCGTTACTGAATGGGCTTAATCGAGTTAAGAAAGCTTATGATCAACTTCAAAAATGCGAAAAGGTACTTTTGATGACGGTTTATCAAAATAAGAAAACAATAAACAGATTCATTAACGAAAATGCTGCTCTTATACAGGAATTACAAACTGTTAAGCGTGAGCAAGTTAATAAGGAGGCATTTGTTCATGGTGCGACATCTGAGAGAAAGAAAGAAATCCAATACCGAAATCAAATCAATAAGGATTTCTTTATTCAAAAAGATAAACGTAAACGAACTAAGAATCTTCTTAGTACAAGAATAGTTCTAAGTTTGTTTACATTCCAAAAACATATGTGGGGAACCAATAGTATCTGAAAACAGAAAAACAAAAATTTCAAAATACGAGATCAATTATCCAATCAAATATTCCAAATGGTCCTTCGAAACAAACGTTCAAAGACGATATTGTTAAAGATGTTTCGAGGAAACAAAATGTTTAAATTGTTGATTTGAAATATTGTGATGGAAAAAGGTTTGAAAAGTAGAAATTTTATGTGAAAAGAAACAGTTCAAAGTTATATCATTGGATTGTTAAGAAAAAGGACTCATCTGATCAAGTTGACGTTGAAAAAGACATATCCGTCAAATCCGAAAGTTCAGAAAACTCAGCAGTTATACATGTCGATTCTGAAAACTTAAAAAGTAGTTTGTTTGACTATCAAGATGATAGGGGGAGATGACTTGAAGATAGAATTTGTTAAGAAATATCCGAGGGGGGGTCTTTTAGATTATAATCGTCACTGCTTAGACACCAAGACCAAGCAATATCCAAGGGGGAGTCCGTTAGAGCATTTTTGTCTATCGCTAGTTCTTGGACTGGTTAAAAGAGTTAAACGAGCTATTATTGTAAGACATATCATAAGGAATGTGTATGTTGGTAAACGTATAAGCTTATATGCCACACCCACTTATGTGGTCAATAGTGTTTTAGTATAAATATGAGACTTTTATGTCATATTTGCAATTTCATTCATTTATAATCCTAGAGATCATACCTTGTAATTTTGAGGAGCTTTCATGTCCATATCAATAATAGAGAGAATCTTTGTGTGAATTGCATGTGTTTATCCCTTTGAATAGTGTTTTCTCCATTAATCATCGTAGAGTAAACATATCGTAACGTCGATCTGTAAATTGACTTTTCAATGTGTCGGTCCCTACTAAATAGGATATATCACTCACAAAAATGTCGCAACTCACACTATAAAGTGTTGAGAAGAAGGTTAACAACCTACTATATAAGGTAAGAACAATAGTAGGTTAACGGCGGAATCACTAACACACTATATGTTGCAGAGTAAATGCTAAGTTAACACACACAAACATTAACTCAAAAGATTTCACCTTTACAAAAATGTTCATAAAAATGCTAATCTATTAGGGTTCCTGTAAGGAATGTTTGTCTGTACAAATTAAAGAGCATCCGTCACACTCAAGGTCAGGAATATTTCAGGTTATTTTGAGTGTATTTTGTCTCATGGGAGGCGTTCCTTAGATCAGTTTATTTATAGGCCTACCTCCTGACAGCTGTCATTCCTTATTAGAAATCCTAATGATTGGTACGTAATTAGAAAACATATTACAAAGATTCCAAGTGTAAAACAGGTCTTCGAGTAAGCTTTTCAGCCTTTGTCTTCTTCTAGCAGACCTGGTAACGAAATTGTGTTCGGGAATAGTTTTCTGGGTAAACTTTCCTTAGAATATTTTCATTTGAAACTATTCTCCTAGCAGACCTTAATCTTCTTGACCATAGCAAACTTTGCTAGATATGATCCTACGAGCAAATTTGTTCTTCAGAAATTCATTCAGCTCGTTGTTAATAAATAACTTATTAAGCGACTAATGCGTGCTGGTAACACAGTTGACTTGTGCTCGTAGCACTGTTGCGTGCTTGGAGCTGAACCTTGCTGTAGAAAGTCCTTAGTATATTTCTTGATCAACTTTCTTCAAGCATGCTTGGACAAATGTTTATTACTTAAACCTTGCTAGAATATCCAAAGAACTTGGTATCAGCTTGGTTTTATCAAGGGTTTTCTAGGAATCAAATTGTGCTCGACATGAAGAACATCATTGCTAGACAAAGTGAACCATGCTTGTATTGACACTTAAGAATACTTCAAGAAGATAACTTTGCTCGGAGAGAAAAATACCTTGCTAGGATAAGTCAAATCAGCTCGGAGGCCTAAGTGTGCTTAATATCGATAGTTAGACTTTATTAAGCGGGTTGAAAATATTCCAATCTTCCTTTAAGCATTTTCTCATCCCATCAATCTCCCCCTAGATTGGAACACCTCATCTATACCAAAACATTTCTATGGTTACATACACTTAGTCAAAAAAATACACATCAAATCAAAATCAAATTACATAACAAAATCTAAATATTACAAAATGGGATTCTGTCCATTTGACATTTCAAAGCAAAACCTAAGCTAAAAACATAGTCTTTTATAGTTGATGTTGATGAGGCTGCATGTCTTCTGGTCAACTTCACAGATCCTGCTCTTTCCTTGAATATAAATAGTTGATGTTGACGAGGATGATTGAAAGGTTTTGTCAAGTTCATTATGTCACTCAAATCATCATCATGAAGGAAATTCAGTTCTTCATCTTGTCTAATAATGCCCAAGGCAAGTCCATCAGAAATTCTGAGAATGTAGGATTCTTCTTGTTCATGATAATCAATGCGGGAAATCCTACAATTTCTCTTGACTTCTTGGTTGGCCTTGTCATTTGCCTTCTCATACTTATGTAGACTGTCATATTTGGCAGAGGGTCTTTGTTCTTTACCCTTGTGATGGAATGAAATTCAGCATCCCTTATATCACTTATCCTCTTGGCTCTCCTTGTCTTCTCATACTTAGACAGTCTCAACTTCTTCTTTTTCAACAAAGGGAATCCCCCACTGGCTTCATTTTTGAGATGTTTAGACAACTCATTCTGCTGCCTACCTGCAAACCTGTGGCTATAATGATAATTATCCAAATCCAAGTTTGCCATCTCCTCCAGCTGTTCCCTTTTGAACTCTGCAAAATCATCATTAAAGATTATTTCCCTTAGCTCTCCTGTTTTCATCACTACCTTCAAGGTTTGAGACACATAATGTCACACCCGGCCCTGAACGACGGAAACATCCGGGCGCGCGAGTGGGAATTGATACTTAAGCACGGGCCATTGCAAACATTCAAGATAAGATTTTCATTGCGCATGAAATGTTTAATACAAATACATTACATTGTTTAAAAATTACATAAAAACATCCAAGTATAAAAACTGTTGAAGATTTCCATGCCATATCCCCTTGCGCGGCGAGAACAACCACGCGCATCGAAGGGATAGAACTAAAATCTTCCAAAAAGCTAGTTTTAGATGTTCAGCGTGAGGTGCTCTAAGTGTGACTCCATGCGCTACCTAGTTATCTCCTGAAAGACACGTAAAACATTTGAATCAGTATAAACTGAGTGAGTTCACCAGTTTTAGTAACTTGATAAATCGTATCGCGTCATAGTCTTGGCGAAAATCATATTAAAACACATTTCTGATTTCATGTCTAAACATATGCTTGATAAACCGTATGAAAACATAGATCTGACAACATATTTCTGTTAGGACCGTTCCGCGGGTTACGCGCGAACGTTTCTGGAAAACGTACTCGTCTATGCAAAGTGGCGCTGCCACTACGAGCTAAAATAGTGTAATACCGTCCCGCGGGTTGCGCGTGGACATTTCTGAAAAACTGTGCTCGTCCATGCAAAGTGGCGCTGCCACTACGAGCTAAAATAGTGTAATACCGTCCCGCGGGTTACGCGCGGACGTTGTGCCGGAAAACAAGGCGCTCATCCATGCAAAGAGGCGCGACCCCTACGAGCGGGCTCAATCCCATAGTACTGCCACATTCTAGGCACTCGTCCATGCAAAGAGGTGCGACCCCTACGAGTGGGTGGATCAAACCAGCAGTCCCTACCCTTAGAGTTCCAATGGTAAAGTGATCACTTACTCGAATTCTGGCGCACATACATCGTAAACCATAGATAACCGTTTGCATTGCTCATCACGAAACATAATTTAAACACAATCGTTTACATAACTTGTAAGTATACCATGATAAATCGTAATTTAAACACGTGTCCCTCGCCCCGAAAACAGTTTAAAATAGTGAAAACAGTGAAAATAGGGGCTGTGAGACTCACCTGTGGTTCTTGTTAAGGGATTAATCGAGATTCGGGTTTTCTTGGTGTTGGCCTTTGAATTGAAGGTCTAGAATACGATTAAATAACAAGAAGTATATATATTAAGATCAAGAAATAGGAGAATATAAGGGTTGGAAAGTAGATCTCAAGGTTATATTCTCGGCTTACCTAGTAACAGGATCGGAAATGAAAACAATGGATGCTTGGGAGATGATTAGTGCAAGTTTGTAGTTCTTAAGAGAGAAGTGTGTTTTGGGTGATAATTTAGGTTACATATTTATAGGCAAACTCAAGGGAACACAATCCCTTGTTTTAGGGGATTGTAATCTTTTCATATCTAGGTGTAATGATGATAAAGTATGGAAATTATTATTATTTATTTAAAAGTGGAGTAGTGGATAAAAGATTTTGATTTGATTTGAACAGGACATGCAGGTCTGGGGTTGGTGAGAATAGGGTGGCTGACAGTTGACTTTTCATGTTACAGTATGCTTTTTCAGGTACTTTTGTCAGTGTACAGTTAAAAAGTGGAAAATCTCTGAAACACGCTACTGTTTCCTTTTGGGCGGGAGTAATCTCCTTACATCTGGAGAATAGACTAAGTGTTCTGCGCGTATTACTTTGTGCGCATAGCTTTCTGCGTGAAGGTCATTTCTTTGCTGCGGGTAGGTGCGTAACCTTCTCGCAGTTAGGGACATTGAGTTTCATTTGTAGATTCTCCAGGTGGTCTTGGTATTTCAACATAGTGATCAGTCATGTTGAAGTCAATTCCATCTTGGAGCTTCAGACAAACTAGCTCTCAATGTTCCCGCCATGCGGGGAGGTTAGTTCCCTTCCGCACGCGCATAAACGATTTAGGATGCACCCGCCTTAGCATCATGCGAGACGGTCAACCCAATAGACAACATTAAGTTAAGTTACATGAAACATAAAGCCAAAACATTCGCGCATGGCGCATATAACATATGCCCACGCTGGTTCTTACATCGAGCGCTCGCGCAGGGCGCACATAACGTGCCCATGCTGACTCTGACATAGCGCGCTCGCGCAGGGCGAACATAACAATTGCCCGCGCTGATTTTTAATATAGCGCGCTCGCGCAGGGCGAACATAACAATTGCCCGCGCTGATTTTAATATAGCGCGCATAATATTCAAAATCACCTAATTATTAGGTTGATTACTTAGTTTATAGGATTGGGAAATTACCGGGTGTCACATTTTCCCCCTGTTAAGAGAATTTCGTCCCGAAATTTAGGAGACGTCGCTGGCAGAAGCCATGCTCTGAAAGAGGTGTGGGTATTTCATGCGCATTTAATCTTCTCTTTCCCAAGTGAATTCAGGCCCACGCCTTGAGTTCCATTGAACCTTTACTAACTTGATTTTGCTTCTGCGTAACTTTTGTTCTTTCCAATCGGTCACTGCTATAGGTTCTTCTACGAAGTGCAGTTGTTTGTCGATGTGAATTTCTTCCAACGGCAAAATCAACGTTTCGTCAGATAAGCACTTTTTGAGGTTGGATACATGGAACGTATCATGAACTCCACCGAGTTCGGCGGGTAAACGGAGTTTATAAGCAACCGGACCGATCCTTTCCAGGATCTCAAATGGTCCAATGTAGCGCGGATTCAACTTTCCTCGCTTGCCGAAACGGGGGACTCCTTTCCATGGAGAGACTTTCAAAAGTACTCTATCCCCTACTTGAAACTCCAACGGTTTCCTTCGCACATCTGCGTAGCTCTTCTGTCTGTCGCGCGCTGTCTTAAGGCGATCCCGTATCTGAAAGATCTTGTCTGTTGTTTCTTGGATCAATTCTGGACCAGTCATTTGCTTGTCACCCACTTCAGCCCAGCACAGTGGGGATCTACACTTGCGCCCATACAAAGCTTCAAACGGCGCAGCCTTGAGGCTTGTGTGATAACTGTTGTTGTAAGAAAATTCAACCAATGGGAGGTGAGTATCCCAGCTACCTCCGAAACCGATTGCGCACGCGCGCAACATATCTTCCAATGTCTGGATTGTTCGCTCGCTTTGCCCATCCGTTTGGGGATGATATGCCATACTCATGTCAAGACGAGTACCTAAAGCCCCTTGTAACGATCTCCAAAATCTTGAGGTGAACCGACTATCTCTATCAGAAATGATGGACACCGGGACTCCATGTTTTGAAACTACTTCTCGAATATACAATCGGGCTAACTTTTCCATCTTATCGGTTTCCTTGATCGGCAGGAAGTGCGCTGACTTAGTTAGCCGATCCACAATAACCCAGATCGTGTCATAACCCCCAGGTGTCCTTGGCAATTTGGTAATGAAGTCCATAGAACTTTGTTCCCACTTCCACATAGGAATTTCTGGCTGTTGAAGCAACCCTGATGGTTTCTGGTATTCAGCCTTCACCTTCGAACACGTCAGGCACTTACTAACATACGTCGCGGTGGCGCCCTTTAGATTGGGCCACCAATACAGCGCTTTAACATCTTGGTACATCTTGTCTGCGCCAGGATGTACAGAATACCGCGTCTTGTGAGCTTCGTTTAATACTTGCTCGCGCAATCCTCCCATGAGAGGGACCCATATGCGGTTAGCAAAATATCGAGTGTCGTCTTCCTTGATCTCCAAATTCTTAATCATATCACCAAGGGATTCGTTTTTAACAAACTCTGGTTTCAAGGCTTCTTGCTGAGCGTCTCGGATGCGGGTAGAGAGATCTGCGCGAATGGTCAACCTTAGAGCCTTGACTCGTAGCGTTTTTATTCGCTCCTTCCTACTTAGCGCGTCTGCTACTACATTCGCCTTTCCAGGGTGGTACTTAATTTCACAATCATAATCATTCAACAACTCCACCCATCTTCGTTGCCTCATGTTTAAATCCTTTTGATCGAATATGTGTTGAAGGCTCTTGTGATCCGTAAAGATTATACACTTTGTACCATAGAGGTAATGGCGCCAAATCTTTAGCGCGAAGACAACCGCTCCAAGTTCCAGATCATGCGTTGTGTAGTTCTTTTCATTGGCCTTGAGTTGGCGCGAGGCATACGCTATGACTTTGTCTCGCTGCATAAGGACACATCCGAGTCCCTGATGTGAAGCGTCGCAGTAAACGACGATGTCATCCGTCCCCTCGGGTAAAGACAAAATTGGCGCACTACATAACTTCTGTTTTAACATTTGAAATGCTGCTTCCTGATTTTCGCCCCAAACAAACTTCTTGTCCTTCTGAGTTAGCGCGGTCAGTGGTAGAGCTATCTTGGAGAAGTTCTCAATGAAGCGTCGATAGTAGCCAGCTAGTCCTAGGAATTGCCTCACCTCAGTTGGGGTTTTTGGCGCTTCCCAGTTTTCGATGGCCTTGACTTTGGAAGGATCAACGTGTATTCCTTTCTCGTTTACAACGTGACCGAGAAAGTGAACTTCTCTAAGCCAAAACTCGCACTTGGAAAACTTCGCATACAACTTTTCTTTCCTCAACAAATCCAAAATCAATTTCAGGTGTTGCTCATGCTCGGCCTTGGCCCGAGAGTAAATCAGAATATCATGTATAAACACAATCACAAACTTGTCCAAGTATGGTTTGCACACGCGGTTCATCAGATCCATGAATACAGCCGGCGCATTAGTTAGCCCGAAAGGCATCACTAAGAACTCATAATGGCCGTATCTAGTTCGGAAGGCTGTTTTCGGCACATCTTCCTCATGGACCCTAAGTTGGTGGTATCCAGACCGTAGATCTATCTTCGAATAATAACTTGATCCCTGCAACTGGTCAAATAAGTCGTCAATCCTCGGTAAGGGGTACCGATTCTTGACTATCAGTTTGTTCAGCTCCCTGTAGTCAATACACATTCTGAACGAACCATCCTTCTTCTTAACAAACAGTACTGGAGCTCCCCAAGGTGAGAAGCTTGGGCGTATGAAACCCTTATCCAATAGTTCCTGTAACTGATTGGATAGCTCTTGCATCTCAGATGGAGCTAATCGATAAGGCGCTCGAGCTACTGGCGCAGCTCCTGGGACTAAATCAATACGAAATTCGACTTGTCGCGGCGGCGGTAATCCGGGCAAATCTTCAGGAAAAACTTCTGGAAATTCGCGCACTACTGGTAAGTCTTCAATTCTTCGCTCATCTCCTTTCTTCTCTACGACATGCGCCAGGAAGGCGTAGCACCCTTTCCTTAGGCACTTGCGCGCCTTTAGGCACGAAATCAGTTTCGTCGCAACTCCCCTTCTTTCCCCTTGAATTACCAAGGTTCCTCCGTTCAACAGTGGGATCCGAACCTGCTTCTCATGGCAAATAACCTCTGCGTGGTTCTCGACTAACCAATCCATACCTACCACAATGTCAAAGCTTCCCAAATCTATTGGCAACAAGTTAATATTGAACCCGTGACCTCCCATGACTATTACACATTGTTCAGTCCTTTCGTTCGCGCATAACTGCCTACCATTGGCTAGTTCTATAGTATAAGGCGTGTCTAGCCTACTGCTTGCTAGGCCTAGGGAGTTTTTAAACTCAGCGGATATAAAACTTAGGTCAGCGCCAGTATCAAATAAAACAGATGCAAAATGGCCGTTAAGCAAAAACGTACCGGTTACCACATTCGGCTCTTCTTTAGCTTCGCCTGCGCCGATCACAAAAGCTCTCCCGCGAGCTTGGTTTCCCCTATGCGGGCAATCCCGACTAAAATGCCCTGGCTTCCCGCATGCGTAGCAGTTGTCGCTCGCTCCAGCTTCTCTGATACGGCAATTCATCACCTTGTGCCCTGGTCTGCCACATTTGGCGCATTCGATTCTTGCGCATTCACCCTCGTGGTGATACTTGCATTTGCTGCACCACGGGCGAGGCCCGCTGTATCCTTTCCTTGATGGCTCCGCGGCTTGGATCGCGTAAACCTTTGCGCTCTCCTGCTTCTTAAACGGTGGCTGCTTGGAGTCGGACCCTCGGTGGTGAGAGTTCCATTTCCTCTGGGAGTCAGAGGTTCGCTGCTCGTTTCCGCGCGTAGTCAACATACCCGCACGGACCGTATCCCTTGTAAGGGTAATGGCCCGCGCTACCGCCTCATCAAAGGTTGGAGGCGCTGCGGCGTTGAGCGGAACCCTAACAACAGGAGGTAACCCAAAGATATATCTCTAGATCTTCTTTTCCTCCGTGTTTGCCATGTCTGGCACCAACTGGCAAAGCTCGTTGAACCGGTTGTTGTAGGCGTCGATATCCGTTCCTACCATGGTGTGGTTCCAGAATTCCTGTTGTAGGCTCTGAATTTCTGCGCGAGAGCAGAACTTTCTTATCATCATTTCCTTCAGCTCCTCCCAGGTCTTGTGAAGAGCAACTTCTCGCCCCAAAGTCTTTACTTGAAGTTTCCACCAAGACGAAGCTGCTTCTTGAAACATGCAGGTCGCGTAAAGGACCTTCTGGTTCTCACTACATCCGCTAATGGAGAGAACTGTCTCCATCTTGTCAATCCAGTTGTAGAGCCCAATGGCCCCTTCGGTAACCTTGAATGGCCAAGGCCTACAGGCCATAAATGTCTTATAGGAGCACCCTTTGTCCAAGGCTCCTGATTCGGGTTCTGGGGTCTCGTTCTGACGACCCTGACTAGATTCGGCCTTGCTGGCCTCATGAGTCGCGATCGCCTGCGCGATTATTTCCGCGAGTTCCTCGGGTGTCATGGTGATTCCCTTGGCTCTAGTTGGAGGCATTCTCGCTTTAAAAGAGAATGAAAATATATTAAACTTAGCGCATGTACTCTGAGCACATAATGTTCTTATCATTATTTACTAGACACTGTGTGACCCGTGTTCCTAAGTGTGGGTATAGTTTCTTTCGAAAATATTTTCTTTGAAAAATATTTCATGCGATTCCCCAACGGTTATAGTCTAGGTTAAAACTTCTTTTCCTAGTTCGCTATAACCAGTGCTCTGATACCAATCTGTCACACCCGGCCCTGAACGGCGGAAACAGCCGGGCGCGCGAGTGGGAATTGATACTTAAGCACGGGCCATTGCAAACATTCAAGATAAGATTTTCATTGCGCATGAAATGTTTAATACAAATACATTACATTGTTTAAAAATTACATAAAAACATCCAAGTATAAAAACTGTTGAAGATTTCCACGCCATATCCCCTTGCGCGGCGAGAACAACCACGCGCATCGAAGGGATAGAACTAAAATCTTCCAAAAAGCTAGTTTTAGATGTTCAGCGTGAGGTGCTCTAAGTGTGACTCCATGCGCTACCTAGTTATCTCCTGAAAGACACGTAAAACATTTGAATCAGTATAAACTGAGTGAGTTCACCAGTTTTAGTAACTTGATAAATCGTATCGCGTCATAGTCTTGGCGAAAATCATATTAAAACACATTTCTGATTTCATGTCTAAACATATGCTTGATAAACCGTATGAAAACATAGATCTGACAACATATTTCTGTTAGGACCGTTCCGCGGGTTACGCGCGAACGTTTCTGGAAAACGTACTCGTCCATGCAAAGTGGCGCTGCCACTACGAGCTAAAATAGTGTAATACCGTCCCGCGGGTTACGCGCGGACGTTGTGCCGGAAAACAAGGCGCTCATCCATGCAAAGAGGCGCGACCCCTACGAGCGGGCTCAATCCCATAGTACTGCCCCATTCTAGGCACTCGTCCATGCAAAGAGGTGCGACCCCTACGAGTGGGTGGATCAAACCAGCAGTCCCTACCCTTAGAGTTCCAATGGTAAAGTGATCACTTACTCGAATTCTGGCGCACATACATCGTAAACCATAGATAACCGTTTGCATTGCTCATCACGAAACATAATTTAAACATAATCGTTTACATAACTTGTAAGTATACCATGATAAATCGTAATTTAAACACGTGTCCCTCGCCCCGAAAACAGTTTAAAGATAGTGAAAACAGTGAAAATAGGGGCTGTGAGACTCACCTGTGGTTCTTGTTAAGGGATTAATCGAGATTCGGGTTTTCTTGGTGTTGGCCTTTGAATTGAAGGTCTAGAATACGATTAAATAACAAGAAGTATATATATTAAGATCAAGAAATAGGAGAATATAAGGGTTGGAAAGTAGATCTCAAGGTTATATTCTCGGCTTACCTAGTAACAGGATCGGAAATGAAAACAATGGATGCTTGGGAGATGATTAGTGCATGTTTGTAGTTCTTAAGAGAGAAGTGTGTTTTGGGTGATAATTTAGGTTACATATTTATAGGCAAACTCAAGGGAACACAATCCCTTGTTTTAGGGGATTGTAATCTTTTCATATCTAGGTGTAATGATGATAAAGTATGGAAATTATTATTATTTATTTAAAAGTGGAGTAGTGGATAAAAGATTTTGATTTGATTTGAACAGGACATGCAGGTCTGGGGTTGATGAGAATGAGGTGGCTGACAGTTGACTTTTCATGTTACAGTATGCTTTTTCAGGTACTTTTGTCAGTGTACAGTTAAAAAGTGGAAAATCTCTGAAACACGCTACTGTTTCCTTTTGGGCGGGAGTAATCTCCTTACATCTGGAGAATAGACTAAGTGTTCTGCGCGTATTACTTTGTGCGCATAGCTTTCTGCGTGAAGGTCATTTCTTTGCTACGGGTAGGTGCGTAACCTTCTCGCAGTTAGGGACATTGAGTTTCATTTGTAGATTCTCCAGGTGGTCTTGGTATTTCAACATAGTGATCAGTCATGTTGAAGTCAATTCCATCTTGGAGCTTCAGACAAACTAGCTCTCAATGTTCCCGCCATGCGGGGAGGTTAGTTCCCTTCCGCACGCGCATAAACGATTTAGGATGCACCCGCCTTAGCATCATGCGAGACGGTCAACCCAATAGACAACATTAAGTTAAGTTACATGAAACATAAAGCCAAAACATTCGCGCATGGCGCATATAACATATGCCCACGTTGGTTCTTACATCGAGCGCTCGCGCAGGGCGCACATAACGTGCCCATGCTGACTCTGACATAGCGCGCTCGCGCAGGGCGAACATAACAATTGCCCGCGCTGATTTTTAATATAGCGCGCTCGCGCAGGGCGAACATAACAATTGCCCGCGCTGATTTTAATATAGCGCGCATAATATTCAAAATCACCTAATTATTAGGTTGATTACTTAGTTTATAGGATTGGGAAATTACCGGGTGTCACACATAATCATAAACCAGCTTCTTGGGTAGGTCCACATCAGTTTGGTGGCCTATTTTGTCTTTGCTGAGCGGCTCTGGTTGTAGGAATCGGTAACATCTGGAAAATATTTTCAATAATGTAATCACGTTTACCATCCTAATGTCATCTTATTAATATAATCTCTCTTTATTAAAGTTCTATATCTTGTAATGTCAACAAAAAGTCCAAATTTTGTCACGTAACAAGTAAAACGTGGAAAAACCTCGGGCCAGTACAGGACAACATAAAAAGATTTTAAAAATTCTAAAAATTCATTATATTAAAAAATTTTAAAGTAAATAAATCATTAGATTGATTAAACAATTTTAAAAATTCAAAATATATATGAATACATGTGAGACAACATAAAAATATAATTTAGGAAGGCTCAAATCACAAAAATTTTAAAATAAGCAAGCTCGAACCAGTACAGGACCCGAAAAAGACCCCACATAAACTATTTTCAAGAAAATGGTTTTTATGGTCCACACTGTCATGAATTTGATTTCGTTCAAAGTCTGACAAAAATTATTGAAAACGGAATTCGTTTGGGTATTTAAATCACGTAATACGTTAAACGAATAATCAGAAATCACCTAGTTATTGAAAAAAACCCCTCATATACCCCCCACCCCCTAGGCTGGCTTCCCTCTCCCCTTGAACAAATCATCACCCATGTGTACCAATTATATTCTTCCAACTTCTCACACTAATCATTACAACTTCTATAAGGAGATGCGTTGTAAGCTACCCAAGCTTCCACCAATCACCTAGATGTCAAACTCAATACTCTACCCATCTCTCTCACTGTCAACACTATTTTAATCTTTCAAAAACTCAAGAAACAAGTAAGTATTATGTTATGATTTGGTTATGGATATACAAGGTTTGATGTTCTTGAGTTGATTGAAAGATTGAAAGTTTGAATATGTGCTTAAGTATGTGTGTATGTATGTGCCGTGGGTGTGTGTGTAAATGGGAGAATCAAACTCATTACACATGCATATTTTCATCCTATAGATCCCACATTGATTGTTAAAGTTTGATTTTAGGTATTGATAATCTTTTTATTACTTGAAGTGAACTTGGATAAACATAATGTTAGAGGTTGTTATTAGAATGAAGTTTGGGATTGATTGTTGATCTTTAACTTGCTAGTATGAACCTTGATTGTTAATGATTGTTGTTAGAAATGGATAAAAAAAAATATGTTCATAATTGTGAAATTGGGGATTTTTAGTCTTGGATTAATTAAAAGGTTTTGAAGGGATTATTGAATCAAAATGTGTTAAGGGACAACTTAAATGTAAATAACATAGGTTGCATGCTAGATTTGATGATTGAAACTTGAAAATTAACACAATAGCTAAATAAAGAAACTTTAATATAAGAAAAGATAAAAATTGGATTTTTAGTGAGAATACTTGTAATGAATATAATCAATGGGTGATTAATAACAACTTAAACTAAGATAGGGTGTATGATTAGAAACATTGATTAGTTAACACATGGGTAAAATAAACAACAACTTGATATAGAAACTTTGTTAAATGGTGAATTAAAAGAATAAAATAGGAATAGATCAATTAGGATGAATGAAACCCTATCAAAATAATTTAATGAATTAAACCTAGAATTACATTTAATCAAAGTGGAAGAATTAGATTAATTAGAATTATCAAATATTAAATGTTACTAAAATGGGAAACTTTGTTAGAACAATACTTATAAAATTTATGAAAATCCGTGACCTTGAAAATTAAGTGATTGATTAAAGTTGGTAAAGGTAGAAATGATATAAAAATGATATATTAGAAAGAATGGAATCATCTAAAAGAATCACACTTGACTTTGTTGAAAAAGACATTGTTTAAAATCATGAAATCTAGATTCTTTTAAAAACATAATAAGAACCTTTACTTAAATGTGAAATTTTGGATTATTGTGAACTTATAAATAGGTTATAGATTTGGACTTTTTAAAATAAAAAATAATAATTGCATATATAAAAATAACAAGCTTAACTAGTAACATTGTTAATGAAACCTAAAATACGGACTAGGAACCTAAAACTCGGTTAAACGTGTCTTATGGACTTATTTGGTCAAATCTGCAATTTATGGTGAATTATGTGTCATTATATGTGTGTTTAGTCCATAACATGATTAGGATAGACTTGTGCAATTTAATTGACTCGTCGGTAACGTAAACGGTCGAAAAATCGGCTTTTTAAACGAAACCGACACAACTGTTAGGAACTGTATGTATAACATATGTTAATACATGTGAAAAGGACAAGATCATAAAATTTAGTCCTAAACGGTTCGTGTCGCGAAAACTGACACGAAAACGTTAAAAAGTTGCTATTTAAAGAATATATTAACCAAAATGAAAATAATATATTTTCACAACTTAACTAGTAAAACTAGATTAATATATATGTAACAAGTAATTAACATGATTTATAAGTTACATTTTAAACGAAAAACCGAAACGATTCATTTTAAACATAAACTGACGAAACCGACAAGTTTCATGAAAAATAGAAGATTAATATTTTTCTTAAAAATTTTCAGCAACTGAAACTTTAAATATTTTATTATATTTTAATTATTTGTTAAATAATTTAATTAATTAAATAATAGTAAACGGAAAACCGTACTATGTGTGCTCGTTTATTTTGCTTATTTGCTTATGTGAATACTAGAGTACGACTAATAAACTAAAAAGAGCTTTATATATAAAAACTAAAATATATTTTTAATAACAAAACGTGTACTAATATAGGACACGAGATTTTTGGAAACGAAAAGCTACAAAACCCTGAGTTTCTCTATCAAACCCCCATTCGTTTTTAACTGGAATTGTTTTAAATCGATATTTAATTGTGTTTTGGGGGAAAAACATATTGTTTATTTCATATGAAACCTATTGATATTGTAAAGGCATTTATTTTACAAAACGTGTCAAACCCGGGATGAGTTTAGTTGGCTAAATAACGGTTAACCCTAGAAAGGGACAAAAAAATATGGGTAGATCTATCGGGGTGACGCCCCCCACTTCAATTGCGTTGGGTTAAAAGTGGGTATATTTTGAGTCTGGTATATATCGTGTTATCAACTATGATAGTCATACGTAATGTTCTATTCTTTGCTTGTCTACAACAGCACGATTTGTTAAAAAAGTAAAATGCCTATTGTTTTTGGTGATGTAATGCTGGTAGATCAATACACACGAATTGTTATCGGATATAATGACGGAAGTTCATTATATCGATGTTGTTTTCGATATATATATATATATATGGACTATTTTTGTTATAAAGGGAAATTCACCAACACATTGTGTTGATCGGTAAGTAAAGAATCGAGGAGGCATGGAAAGGAAGGCGAGATATGTCACACCCCGACTAGGTAGTTGCGGAAGCGTAATACGGGAATGTAACAGATAACACTGGTATCAACAACATTGTTTATAAGGAAATTCATAACTAATTTACATCATAATACATGGGTTGGTACTAAGTTTACAAACTAGATGTGAAAAACACATAACCGGTTTACGAGCTTCTTATATAGTATTACATCTGCGTCTATTCACAGCTATTCAACTTTCTTCCTAACACCAGGCATGTAAGCAAATCATTCCACTTTTGCTTTACCTGAAAAGCATGTTAAAACGGGGTCAACTACGTCTAGTTGGTGAGTTTCAAGTTTCACGAGTATCAATGAAATCAGTTCACGAGTTCGTAAAGTTTACAGTGTGAATGTATGTATGTCTGTGTATGATGTATTATACTAAGCCACAAGTGAAACCGAAACGAGCTAAAACACATGGCCTCCACTGCCCATGCACTCCCGTTGGCATTTAACAGCCAATTTGCCCCATGTATGTACTATGTCTAACACCACATAGCAGTATGTAAATTTAATGACAATGTGCAACTGGTTTTACATATGTTCCGGCTTACCCCACCGGCTCTGTCACAGTTGGGTTTGTCAAACCGATAGTACTATCCACACGCCACCGGCACGAAGTTAATCACTTGTGTTTGTGGGGACTTGACAAGTGTTAGTACTTAGATAATTCACATCATCACACGTTTTCAAGTATAACAGTTTATGTAAACATGCTTTTCACCCCAAAAGTTCGTAACACAGTTTAGAAAGTGGGGGTCGTGAAACTCACCTTATCGTAGTTCGCACAGAAATCACGTATCAAATAGTCAGATGTCTCGTTTATAGCCTGATTCCTATAAACGGTATCGTATCGTTAATACTAGTACAGTGTTCAAGCTAAGTCGGGCTGTATAGATAATCTGGGTATAGCTGTTAGGCCCAGAACATGACTATAGTCTTAGATTGTGACGTTGTATACTATGAAATGTTTAAAACTGGATTTGGCTCAGTTTCACCGTTTTCCGAGCCTAGCTCAGTTGATCGTTTATACGTTTCGGGATTAGGTAAGATCACACAAACTTAAGTAAATATATTGATTGATAAAATGATTTGATTTATGAAAGAATTTTAAGGTTTCGGTGTCTGGTTTGATCGCAGGGTTCGTTTCCGTTTTCATACGGGTTTGATTATACAAAACGCGTACAATCCACCCGAATTGTCCGGAATTCTCGTAAAAAGTTCGTTTTTATCAATATCATTCAAAAATATGATATTTGACCACTTTTGACATTTTGACATACCAGTCAGTCCGTTTAAACACAAAACTGCCGGTTTCGTTAAAACAATTATAATTTAAATCTTTAATAAATCATAACTAATTATGTAATTACATATAAATTATGTAAATTTTTGTAAAAATACATTAAGACATGGAGAATTTTATAAAAATATTTCCAAAAATTTTATGATTATTTATTTATTTATAAAAATTCATTTAATAGGTTATAATCATGTAATAAATGGCCCGTTTATATCAAACGACCTCCGAAAAATCCCATAATTTTTACCAATGGTCTCAATGTGACTACATAGCCCCTGCAAAATTTCCAGAACCTAAATCTTTTGACAAAATGCCTTTTTGTGCGTTTTTCGGCTGTTAAAACTCGGTTCAACCATGGCTGCACAAACCATACTTAGACAATTCCAATGATTCCCAAACTTTACCAGTGATCTTACCATCCCATATCAAACTCCAAAGCCAAGTTTCATAATTTTTCAATATGTTTTGCTATTTTTCCCAAATAAACGCCCATAAACGGGAATAAATTCACCAAATATTCTCCGTTTATCGAAAAATTACCAAATTTGAACAGGGACTCATTTATATGATCCCTAATGTCCCTGAAAATTTTCACAAGCTAACAACAAGCACGTCACAACCTAATACTAAACAGCCCCTAAACGAGTATTACGGGTTTACCTTGTCGGTTTTCGATGAATTTTGCTAGCTTAAACGACTTTCCGGGTCTCGGGTTGCAAGCTCAGTATATCTACATATCATATAACATCAAACCAAGCATAAATCATCCATGTAACAGCCTTGATAATTAGGGTTTCGGTTTTGGGTTCAAACCGAACTTTCTAACCGTAAAAACGTTGTATTCATGTTCTAATCCGTGTTTTTGACCAAAAAAGTATATGTTCCAGGTTTGTAAACATGTTTAACATCAAAACATAATTTTACTTGATTTTTAGGGTTTTTGGATGGTTGAACATGTTTAACACTAATTAAAACATGTTTATATGTTAATCATATGGATCAAACTTTGTTAAAACTTGTTAGAATTGAATCTTACCTTAGGGTTTTTGAAAGAAGGTTGAGAGAACAGGGGCTGGAGCTGCTGGACTTGAAATATTTGTATGTTATAATGAATAAGATAGCTTAGGATGAAAGTTATAAAAAGGTGTGTGGTGTATAATTTTCTAGCCGATCGGAACTATGAAGGGCTCCTTAATGGGCTGTTTTGGCCCATTAAATTATGCATACAAGCCCAAACATGAAAAGCCCATTTTAAATTTAGTTCGGGTCCGGTTTTTCGCAAGAAAATTAATTCGGGTGTGAGTAATAACGTAAAAACGAGTGTTTTTCAGCTTATTTTTGTAAAATAAGAAAAACGTACTGACTCGTTGTAAAATTCCAAAATATTTTCACGGATGGCTTAGAACATGTCATATAAGTGTTTTATAAATCTTTTTCGGCTTAACGGATGCTACAATGCTTGTTTTGATATTAACGATTGCGTTTAAGCTTATAGCGTATCGATAAACGAAACCTTTTTCGTTTAAAGAGTTTTTAAACGTACCGAGGCCTGAATATCAATATGTTAGCCTCTAAAACATATATATAACTCGTATATGACCCCTCAGTATGTATACGGGTCATAGTTAGTATCAGTCGGTTACTCGTTTAAACACTACGAATTAACCGATTTATCGTTTACTTGATACGTAATGAATA
Source organism: Bidens hawaiensis (assembly GCF_021521415.1). Taxonomy (NCBI): domain Eukaryota; kingdom Viridiplantae; phylum Streptophyta; class Magnoliopsida; order Asterales; family Asteraceae; genus Bidens; species Bidens hawaiensis. Next base: position 128,954 of record NW_027498514.1, read on the forward strand.
TAGTGTACCCCGTTTTGTCATGAATGTCACATTCTCCCCCCGTTAAGAAATTTCGTCCCCGAAATTTAATGTGTTATCGGTTTTCTAGGGAACAGGTGTGGGTATTTCTTTCGGAATTCGTCCTTTCGTTCCCAAGTATATTCGGGTCCTTGTTTTGAATTTCACCGAACTTTTACCAATGAAATTTTGTTGTGTCGTAACTGTTTGGTTTTCCCGTCTACAATTTCTACCGGTTCCTCTACGAAGTTGAGTTTTTCGTTGATCTG